>NW_016805834.1:3094425-3106648 GCF_001698545.2 Rhinopithecus bieti | reverse complement strand
AGTGAGAGAGGGCATCCCTGTCTTGTGCCAGTTTTCAAAGGGAATGCTTCCAGTTTTTGCCCATTCAGTATGATATTGACTGTGGGTTTGTCATAAATAGCTCTTATTATTTTGAGATACGTTCCATCAATACCGAATTTATTGAGTTTTTAGCATGAAGGGCTGTTGAATTTTGTCAAAGGCCTTTTCTGCATCTGTTGAGATAATCAATGTGGTTTTTGTCTTTGGTTCTGTTTATGTGATGGATTACGTTTACTGATTTGTGTATGTTGAACCAGTCTTTCATCCCCGGGATGAAACTGACTTGATCATGGTGGATAAACTTTTTGATGTGCTGCTGGATTCAGTGGTCTAGTATTTTATGGAGGATTTTCACATCAATGTTCATCAGGGATATTGGCCTGAAATTTTCTTTTTTTATTGTGTCTCTGCCAGGTCTTGGTATCAGGATGATGCTGGCCTCATAAAATGGGTTAGGAGGGAGTCCCTCTTTTTCTATTCTTTGGAATAGTTTCAACAGGAATGGTACCAGCTCCTCTTTGCACTCCTCTGGTAGAATTCGGTTGTGAATCTGTCTGGTCCTGGGCTTTTTTTGGTTGGTAGGCTATTAATTATTGCCTCAATTTCAGAACTTGTTATTAGTCTATTCAGGGATTCAACTTCTTCCTGGTTTAGTTTTAGGAGGGTGTATGTGTCCAGGAATGTATCCATTTCTTCTAGGTTTTGTAGTTTATTTGTGTAGAGGTGTTTATAGTATTCTCTGTGATGGTAGTTTGCATTTCTGTGGGGCTGGTGGTGATATCCCCTTTATCATTTCTTTTATTGTGTCTATTTATTCTTCTCTCTTTTCTTCTTCATCAATCTGGCTAGCAGTCTATCTATTTTGTTAATCTTTTCAAAAAACTAGCTCCTGGCTGGGCGTGGTGGCTCACACCTGTAATCCCAGCACTTTGGGAGGCCAAGGCAGGCAGATGACAAGGTCATGAGATGGAGACCATCCTGGCTAACATGGTGAAACGCTGTCTCTACTAAAAATACAAAAACAAAATTAGCCAGGCGTGGTGGCAGGTGCCTGTAGTCCCAGCTACTCGGGAGGCTAAGGCGGGAGAATGGCGTGAACCCAGGAGGCGGAGCTTGCAGTGGGCCGAGATCGCGCCACTGTACTCCAGCCTAGGCGACAGAGTGAGAGTCTGTCTCAAAAAAACAAAACAAAACAAAACACACACACACACACACACACACACACACACACACACACACACACAAAACAGCTCCTGGATTCTTTTTGATTTTTTTGAAGGGTTTTTTTGTGTCTCTATCTCCTTCAGTTCTGCTCTAAGTTATTTCTTGTCTTCTGCTAGCTTTTGAATTTGTTTGCTCTTGGTTCTCTAGTTCTTTAAATTGTGATGTTAGGGTGTCAATTTTAGATCTTTCCCACTTTCTCTTGTGGGCATTTAGTGGTATAAATTTCCCTCTAAACACTGCTTTACCTGCATCCCAGAGATTCTGGTATGTTGTGTCTTTGTTCTCACTGGCTTCAAATAACTCTTTTATTTCTGCCTTAATTATTTACCCAGTAGTCATTCAGGAGCAGGTTGTTCAGTTTCCATGTAGTAGTGTGGTTGTGAGTTTCTTAATCCTGAGTTCTGATTTGATTGCACCATGGTCTGAGAGACTGTTATGATTTCTGTTCTTTTGCATTTGCTGAGGAGTGTTTTACTTCCAATTATGCGGTCAAATGTAGAATAAGTGTGATGTGGTACTGAGAAGAATGCATATTCTGTTGATTTGGGGCAGAGAGTTCTGTAGATGTCTATTAGGTCTGCTAGGTCCAGAGCTGGGTTGAAGTCCTGAATATCCTTGTTAATTTTTTGTCGTGTTGATGTGTCTAATATGGTGGGGTGTTAAACTCTCCCACTATTATTATGTGGGAGTCCAAGTCTCTTTTTAGGTCTCTAAGAACTTGCTTTATGAATCTGGGTGCTCCTATATTGGGCACACATATATTTAGGATAGTCAGCTCTTCTTGTCGCATTGATCCCTTTACCATTATGTAACGCCCTTCTTTGTCTCTTTCAATCTTTGTTGGTTTAAAGTCTGTTTTATCAGAGACTAGGATTGCAACCTCTGCCTTTTTTTTTTTTCTTTCCATTTGCTTGGTAAATATTCCTCCATCCCTTTATTTTGAGCCTATGTGTGTGTTGGCACATGAGATAGGTCTCCTGAATGTACCACACCAATGGGTGTTGACTCTTTATCCCATGTGCCAGACTGTTTCTTCTAATTGGGGCATTTAGCCCGCTTACATTTAAGGTTAATATTGTTATGTGTGAATTTGATCCTATTATTATGATTCTAGCTGGTTATTCGGCCCGTCAGTTGATGCAGTTTCCTCATAGTGTCGATGATCTTTACAATCTGGTATGTTTTTGCAGTGGCTGATACTAGTTGTTTCTTCCCATGTTTAGTGCTTCCTTCAGGAGCTCTAGTAAGGCAGGCCTGGTGTTGACAAAATCTCTCACCATTTGCTTGTCTACAAAGGATTTTATTTATCCTTCACTTATGAAGCTTAGCTTGGCTGGATATAAAATTCTAGGTTGAAAATTCTTTCCTTTAAGAATGTTGTATACTGGCCCCTACTCTCTCTGGCTTGCAGGGTTTCTGCAGAGATATCTGCTGTCAGTTCGATGGGCTTCCCTTTGCAGTTAACCCAACCTTTCTCTCTGGCTGCCTGGCTGCCCTTAACATTTTTTCCTTCATTTCAACCGTGGTGAATCTGACGATTATGTGTCTTGGGGTTGCTTTTCTCAAGGAGTATCTTTGTGGTGTTCTCTGTATTTCCTGAATTTGAATGTTGGCCTGTCTTGCTAGGTTGGGGAAGTTCTCCTGGATAATATCCTGAAGATGGTTTTCCAACTTGGTTCCATTCTCCCCATCACTTTCAGGTACACCAATCAAATGTGTAGGTTTGGTCTTTTCACGTAGTCCCATTATTTCTTGAAGGCTTTGTTCTCTCCTTTTCATTCTTTTTCTCTAATCTTGTCTTCATGCTTTATTTCATTAAGTTGCTCTTCAATCTCTGACATCCTTTCTTCCACTTGATCAACTTGGCTATTGATACTTCTGTATGCTTCACGAAGTTCTTGTGCTGTGTTTTTGAACGGATACGTCGCAGAGAAGATGTACAAATGGCCAATGAGCACATGAAAATGGGCACGGTGGCTTATGCCTGTTATCCCAGCACTTTGGGAAGCTGAGGTGGGCAGATCATGAGGTCAGGAGTTTGAGACCAGCCTGGCCAACGTAGTGAAACCCCATCTCTACTAAAAATACAAAAAATTAGCCGGGCATGGTTGTGCATGCCTATAGTCCCAGCTACTTGGGAGGTTGAGGTAGAAGAATCTCTTGAACCTGGGAGGCGGAGGTTGTGGTGAGCTGAGACTGAGCCACTGTACTCCAGTCCAGGTGACAGAGTGAGACTTTGTCTCAAAAAAAAAAAAAAAAAAAATTCTAAACCTTACTAATTATAAGGTAAATGTGAATTAAATCCGTAAATTACACACCCACTAGAGTGGCTAAAATAGAAAAGATAGATAATCCAAAAGCCAACTTTACTGCTGGTGAGGATATGGAATTCTTAGAACCCTCACACATTATTGACAAGAATGTTAAATAGTATAGTCACTTTAGAAAACTGACATTTTCTTATAAAGTTAAGCACATATCTATTATACAACCTAGTAATTCCACTCCTACATATTTACCCAAGATAAATGAAAATGTATGTTCACAAAAAGACTTGTACATGAATGCTTATAGCAACTTTATTCATAATAGCCCAGACTAGAAACAACCAAAGTGTTCATCAACAAGTGAATAAACAAATCATGTTAATCATGTTTATGAGCAGCATTATAGAATACCACTCGGCAATAAAAAGGAATGAACTACTGATACACGAACATTATGAACGAATCTTAAAAACATCGTGCCAAGCAGAAGAAACATATGTACCATACATACCGTATGTTTCCATTTATCAGAAATGCTAAAGTAGGTAGGCAAATCTAATTCACAGACACAGAACACAGATCAGTGGTAGCTGGGAGAGGGAGGGTAAGGGTGGAGGGAAACTGCAAAGAAGCAAGAGGAAATTCTGTGGTGTTGGAAATATTCTCTCACTTGTGATATGCTTATGGCATGGTTGCATGGATGGATACATTTGTCAAAACTTACTGAATTTTACACTTAATAGGTGTATTTTATTTATAAAACATACATAATATACATATTTGTATACAATATACATAATTTATACGTATGTGTATTATATAATTTATATACATTCAAATTATACCTTAATACAGTTGATTTTTGTTTTTTTTTTTTTTAAAAGGAGGCCCCATTGGGTGATAATGAATGTTTATTGACACGTGCCTCCACAGCCCACATCATCCTCTCACCATTTGCCTTGAAAAAGGAGAAGGAAGTCTAGGCAGGGAGAGCTCAGAGCTTAAGGTTTCTCTTGCTCAGGAAGCCAAGGTCTCACCTGGGCTAGGTAGTAGCCATTGGCTGAACGAAGCTGCACAGTGGGGCTCTCACTGTCGCATTCAAACTGGAACAAGGACATTGGGGTTAAGCGCTCAGAAGCAGCACGCACCTCATCATCTGCAGAGGAAGCGCATGTCAGTAAAAGCCTCACTCTCAGTCTCGGCCCCTTCTTCATGTTTTATGACTAGGGCTTCTGTCCCTCCTCTTTCCCTTCTCAACCTTCATCACTTTCTGTTGGACCATGGTAGGTCTGCAGAAGACCCAGGCAACTTTCCCCTAAATTCCATACCCATGCTTTTCTGTCCTTCTCGACGGCACAAAAGATCCCCTTGGAACCCCAGTATCTTCCTTATTAGCAGACTCAAAAATCTGTGCTGATCCCAAACACATTTTCCTCTTTTCAACAGCCAGCCCTTCCTCTCTCCATCGCTGTGTTGGGCCCAGCACTTACCGTAGATGACTGAGATGAACCGCCGAGTCTTTGACCTGAGGCTCACCCAGGTTGGGCAGTGCTGTAGGATGAACCACTCCTCACCCCTCACGGGGTTGCAGCCCAGGCCCAAGAGCAGATGTGTGCCCTGTGGATATAACATGCCTCCTTCTCCATCACACAGTGCCACAAGCCCTCCAGGCCGCACTTGCATGTGAAAAGCTGTCTGTGATGAGGGTTGGGAGAACAGCCGGTCTACATGGGACAAAAAGTGGTGTGTAGAGGTCTCCAGGTGGTAGCATCCATCTCGAAAATGCAACAGGAAGCCACACTCCTCCCGGCAGGGAACTGCTGCATCCACCCAGATGCGGCCCATAGTGGGGTCAGCCCGGGCATAGCAGCGGTGGATGGGGCTGTAGAGGATCACGTGGACATGGAGGGCTGGTCGGGGGGTCCACATGTGGTAAGCTGAGAGGACCCGGGAAGTGCAAAACACGTCCTTGCCATTGGACTCCAGATAACGACCTGAAATTAGGCACTGGAGGGTCCACTTGCTGTTCCGGTGGAAACGCAACAGAAAGCACCCATGGTGGCTGGTCCTTGGGCGGCCATAACACATGGTGCCATCACACTCACACAGCAGGTAGAGGCCCTGCACACTCTTTAGTCGTACCACGGCCTGTGTCTCATGCTCATTGCTCACCAGGATCTCCCAGGTCTGGAGGCATCAGGAGGGAGAGGAGGGAAATCAGTGTCACTAAGTTACCAGACCAAGAAGCCCTGCAACTGTCATGGCTGGCATCATCCTGGCACCTTCATCAGCACCAACCACCTCCCCTTCCACATCAGCCCTGGTGTCTCCTTGCTGTCAGCTCTTCCACTTCCCCACTCTCCCCTCATCAAAAGATCTCTGGGCCCTTCTACCGCTGCAGCCAGATGGCAAGATCCAAAGATAAGTTCTAGATGTCCACCTCCTTCAGCTAACAGAAGGTAAACCTCCCTCCTTTCTTAATCCCGCTCTTCAATACCTAATTTTTAAAGAAATGCTTTGGTATAAGTCTTACTTTTCTTCCTCACTGTTGTCCGCAGAGAGCACCCTTAGCCAATAACTCCATCCCCAAAGGTTGTCTTCCAGCATAGCAAGACAGAAGCAAAAGCTCTTATAGGCAGGCCCTGGCTCCAGGGATGAAGATGGGAGCACGAACAGTTCAGATGCAACTGCCTGGTTCAGCTGTGATCAACCTTGTTATAAAAGGAAGAACTTCTCCCCTGCCTCACTCTGGCACCCATCCCAGAGGTGCCTACATTCCTCTCTAGAATGAAGACCAACACTGCTAGGGCTTCTGGAGTTCCCCTTTCTCAAACCACAACCAGAACAGAAACATAGGATTTGCAATAACTCCACTGGTCCAACTTCCCCTGGATGCCCACATGTCTGCTTTCCCACCTGGGCTCTCCACTTCTCTTCTTTATGACACAACCACCGTGTGCTGGGATGGGGAATAGGGGACAGTTAGAGCAGGACAAGGCAGCGAGGGCAAGGCTGAAGCTTCTTCTTGTGGAATAAGTTGAGAGGTGGGAGATGGGGCAATGGGGTCTGTAAACAAAAGCCTGGAGTAGAAAAGTCTCAGGGCTGGAGATGGCAGAACCTAGGAAAGTGATTAGGTTGAGAGTACATCCCACTTTCATATACAGGTAAGTGCATACACACACACACACACACACACACAGCTTGGCCAGTCAGAAAATTGGTTCCAGTATAGGTTTGCTTTGTCACCTGTCTCCTGCCCAAACTCTTCGCAGTTGCAGTAACTGTATTCTTGCATGCTTCAAAGGTGAGGTAGGTTCCTGCCCAGCTGATGAGCCCAACCCTTAGGTCCTCAGCCTTGGGATGTCTGTGTATCCACTCCATCTCATCCATGGGGCCGACACCACAGGTGATGACTCCGTCTGGCCTAGCCCTCCCCCCTGTAGTGAGGTTCCACAGGCCATAGGGCCTGTAGTACCCACCAGATGTTCCCAGAGAGAACTTCCCAGGCAGAGGCTGGCCTGGGGCCCAGCACCTCTGTGACCCGGGAGCATTGTGACTGTGAGGGCAGCCTCTTATCCCACCGTAGTGGGGAAAGGGCCCTTGCCCAGCAGCATTAATCCATGGCCTAGAGGAGGCGGGTCCAGAGCCTCTGGTGTTTGCCTTCCTATTCCCCTCTGGGCACTGAGGTAGGCTGAGCTGAGACCAGGATCCGGAACTTCAACCTGTGAATTTAGGCAAGTTTTCCCCTTTCTTTACCTCTGTTTCTCATTCTAATAACAGGATAGAAATCAGCCTCTTTCCTCCCAAGGAAGTGGGTTCTGCCTGGCTCCCTTGCAGCTCAGGTATGTTGTTAAGTTCAAGATATCCAAGAAAAATCTATCAACTTTTATGGCCCTTAAGAGGATGAGGTCAAAATGTTCCAGATGTTGCTTTGCAGGGAGTATGAGAAAACCCTAATCAGCTGACATCAAATAACTCATATTCATCATGAAGGCTGGCTCAGGACCTGGGTAAGGAGAAGCGCATAGGTGGAGAGAGCAGCAAGCAGCCCTCCTCAACCCCAGCTGCTCTGCTGGTGGGTAGGACAGCCGGCTGGGCAGACAGTCAGAGCTCCTGCAAGGATATCTTTCCCCTTCAAAGAATCTCTGAGTTATAGTCTCTTGGACTCACTTCCTACAAAGCTTGAGGAGAAAACCCAGCTCAGAACCTGGAAAAAGTGACATGAAGGAAAAAGTGACATGAAAGAAAAGAAAGGCAAAAGAAGTGATGATGAGTTCTGCCTAAGCCTGGCTAGGATCCAAGGAAAAATGGGCAGTCAATCACACTTGGGGAATAGGCCACTCTATTGGTTCCTTTTTTTGAGACAGGGTCTTGCTCTGCTAGTTAGGTTGGAGTGCATCTCAGTTGACCGCAGCTTTGATCTCCCAAGCTCAAGCGATCCTCCCGCCTCAGCCTCCCAAAGTGCTAGAATTACAGGCATGAGCCACAGTGCCCAGCCACCCCTGGTTCCTTACACCTGCTTTCATATTTCCCATAGGTGGGGTCTTCCCAAGTAGCAAGAATCTCTGTGGCGAGCAGCAAGGAACTACAAGCCCCAGACCCCACCAATGTTTTATAAAATAAGGATAATAGACTATTAGTGGCAGAATCCTCTGGGTAATTTTATTTTTTATTTTTTTGAGATGGAGTCTTGCTCTGTCACCCTGGAGTGCAGTGGTGTGATCTCAACTCACTGCAAGCTCTGCCTCTGGGTTCACGCCATTCTGCCTCAGCCTCCCGAGTAGCTGGGACTACAGGCAGCCACCACCACGCCCGGCTAATTTTTTGTATTTTTTTTTTAATAGAGACGGAGTTTCACTGTGGTCTCAATCTTCTGACCTCATGATCCACCCGCCTCAGCCTCCCAGTGCTGGGATTACAGGCGTGAGCCACCGCGCCTGGCTTCCTCTGGGTAATTTTAAAGATGCATATTGTTGTGCATCAGACTAGTCCTGACGAATCACATTTTCTGAAATGTACCTCAGGATTCGCATTATTAACGCACATTCTCTCCCCCTCTAATTTTAATGTGCAAGGCAAACATTAAGAACTGCTCTAAGTAGCTACGAGAACGATGGGAAGAGTTACGTGGTTCATGGAACTATGAAGGGAGATCCTGTAATCTTCAGCAAAGGGTCCTTGGAGCTGGGAAGGAATGAGACTTCCACCACTGGAAACCCTACAGTATTTCCAGCTCAATAAGGAGGGAGAAGCTGAGCTGAAGGTATGTGTGGGTGGGGTTGCCCTGCAGCCTTAGCTGCTTTGATCCTCTCCCATGTTGTCTCTTGGTACCCAGTAACCCAGCCTCCCCGTTGCAGGCTATAGACAACACCGTGTACAAACCACAGCAAATTTATTACTCAAGATCCAGTGCCACATTATAGCACCACCCGGAACCCTCACCTTCCCCCCCAACCTGGCCCCTAGAGTACACCCAAAACAGAAAAAAAAGGAAACCCAGATCCCTGCTCCTCCTCTGGAAGAGGGGGCCTTGGCCAGGAAGCCCCTTCCATAGGTCCCAGCAGGCAAGAGAGTGGACCCCTCTGTGCCCAGAGAGCAAGGCTCCAGGCTCCAACAACAGAGAGAACATGCAGGCAGGAGCAGGAGCAGAGGCCTGTGGCTGTGGGGGAGGAAGAGTGGGAGGAAAGGGCACTGCCTGAGGAGTCCGGGAGTCTGGTCATCCCGGGGATGCACGCAGGAGCTTCCGGGCATCAGGGGCCTGCCCCTGGCTGGTTAGCGCTTTGACAGCTCGTGGGACAGCCAGTCCAGACCATCATAGAGACCTGTGCCTTGGGTGGCACAGGTGGCCTGGACATACCACTGTGGAGAAAAGGAAAGAAAGAGGTCAGCAACCAGAACAAAAGGGCCTTTGTATCCCTGTCCCAGCCTGTGGCTTCCCTAAAGAGGAAGGATTCAGCAGCAGGTGGGCAGGACCCTTACCGTGCGGCTGCGCAAGTGCTGTAGCCCCAGCTTGTCAGTCAGCTCGCTCACGGGCATGGCGTTGGGCATGTCTTGCTTGTTGGCAAATACCAGCAGCACTGCATCCCGCAGCTCGTCCTCCTGCAGCTGAGAGGGGAGAAGAGAAGGTGGGACCCAGGCTGCGTCTTCTTTACTGTGTTGGGGAATTCCCTCTCTACCTCCTAGGCTCTTGATTGGAAAAAAAAATATTGTGTAGTCTGCCACTGAAGACAAGACATAGTTGTAAATGAACTTGAGGTGACCTGAGCCGTAAGTCCAGAAAAGAAAGACCTTCTCCTAATTTGAGTACTTGCCTAGGCAAAATGACAACATTTCCAAATGGAAAAGGTAAGAATGTAAAATGTTTCTCTTTACCACATATAAGTCCCATCTCCCCTGCAACTTCTCAGACTCAGATGTAAAGACATGAGAATGCGGCCGGGCGCGGTGGCTCACGCCTGTAATCCCAGCACTTTGGGAGGCTGGGGCAGGTGGATCACCTGAGGTTGGGAGTTCGAGACCAACCCGGCCAACATGGTGAAACCCCATCTCTACTAAAAATACAAAAATTAGCTGGGCATGGCAGAAGGCGCCCGTAATCCCAAGCTACTCGGGAGGCTGAGGCAGGAGAATCGCTTGAACCCGGGAGGCGGAGGTTGCGGTGAGCCGAGATTGTGCCTTTGCACTCCAGCCTGGGCAACAAGAGCAAAACTCCATCTCAAAAAAAAAAAAAAAAAAAAAAGACACGAGAATGCACAGAAAAGTCAGTCCCATCCAAAACAGGGTGAGAGACACAATGTGTCTGTCCATAAAGAAAAACTTGTATTTCTGGTCTTCAATGCTTGTTGGGGGCTCCCTGACTTCTATAGCACTAGAGAGATCACTCTGTCCCCAACCTGAGGGTTCAGTTCCCAGGGCTCTGGGTACTCACCATCTTCTGGAGTTCATCAGCAGATTCTTGGACCCGCTCCCGGTCATTACTGTCCACCACAAAGATGAGGCCCTGGGCAAGAAGAAAGAAAGGAGAAGCAATCACTCCTGCCTGGGACATACTGTAGTGTGGCCCTTTCTCTTTTCTTGCCATCTGTAATTGTGTCAATCCTTCTCATCTAGTAAACACTACAGAAGTTTACAGAACTCCATAGAAGCTCTACAGAAGTCCCAGCACAAACTAGAGACTCCACTGCAAAGAAGTAGTAGTTTATCTAAAGAAGTGCAAGGAAATACAGACATGTGATGAGGGCTAAATCAGGCAGCCTGGCCCCAGAATCCTGCTTCTAAAGAGAAGTTCAAGCTGGGGAAGACTAAGGTGAGTTCTGAAGAGTGAGTAGAGGGTAGCCAAACAGAGGGGGTAGAAGCGGGGAAGGGTTTTTTCCTTGGCCTGGGGGCCCAGCCCAGGCCAACAATTCTGTTCTCCCAGCCCTAACACCTTTTCCCGTGGGGTTAGAGTCCCCTCCCAACACTCCACCTGAGTGTTCTGGAAGTAGTGCCGCCACAGAGGCCGAATCTTGTCCTGGCCTCCCACGTCCCAGACTGTGAAACAGATGTTCTTATATTCCACTGTTTCTACATTGAAGCCTGCAGATAATTGGGAAAAAAAAATATGAGAAAAACTCCTGAAAGGAAGGAACTCACTGAAACTACTTAGATCTCAGCAGGGACACAAAACCAGAAGGCAATGATCAAGGCCCAAGGGAACAGAACCCTAGAGCTGCCGGTCAACAGGGCGGGGCTAGGTCACATCCACCCCGCCTCCGGTATCCACGTAGAGATACCCTGACCCACTTCTCAAATAGCTGTATCTGGTGTCAGGGTCAGCTCCAGAAAAGTGGCATAACTGGGAGCAGACCCCGAGAGGGCCCGCCTCGGCGCTCCCGCTCCCTGCTTCGTCCCCGGGCTCACCTATGGTTGGGATGGTGGTGACAATCTCCCCCAACTTCAGTTTGTACAGGATTGTGGTCTTGCCAGCCGCATCCAAGCCAACTGCAACGGAGAGGGGCACAGGGATGGAGATGGGAGCGAGGGAGCCCCCTAGAGACAAGGGAAAATGAGAGGCCACAACAGCTGATGGTGACGGGGGCGGAGAGCGGGAGCGCCTCCAGGTGCGCGTCGTTATCTACCTTCGGGGCCTGGAGGGCAGTCGGGTGGCGTGAGCCAACTCCAAAGAGGGCGCGGCGCGGGAGAGGGCTGGGAGGCAAGGGGCACGGGGGGTAGGCCGCGCTCCTTTTAAAAGTCGTCTCCAAGGGCGGAATCCTCCCTTCTTATCAGCCGGGCAGGGGCGGAGGGAGCTTCACCCCACCCAGGCCCACAGCTCCGGGTGTCAGGCCCCGGGGTCGGCGCTGCAGACCGGGACCCGCCCGAGAGCAGAGGCCCCGGGGCGTTGGGAGGTGGGTGACTCGGGGCCAGAGACCCAGGTGAGCGGGGCTGGAGGGACGCGGGGGCGGAAGGGCTGCGCCGGGGCCGGCGCCCCGGTCCGGGCCGCGCGCTCGATCTGCCTCACCCATGAGAATCCGCATCTGCTTCTTCCCGAAGATCCGCGAAAAGAGCGCGGACACGGTGAGGCCCATGGCGGGGCCCGGGGAGGCGGCGCGGGCACCGACGCGGGGTGCGGGCTGGAACTGGCCGGCCGCGGGGGGATGGGGCGCAGCAGCAGCAGGAGGAGGCTCCGCCACCGCCTCCGCGCGTCGCTGCCCTCCCGACGTCACCGCGGGCCC
>NW_016805834.1:3045214-3094001 GCF_001698545.2 Rhinopithecus bieti | reverse complement strand
CCACCCGGGCCCCGCCCCGGCTCTGGGCCCCGCCCCACCCCAGCTCTGGCTCCTGGGGAAGCCGAAACTACGCTAGTAGCCGCCTCTGGCCTGGGTCCCCTGCCGCCGTTATTTGGGAACGGGTCTGGGTCTCCAACGCGCCTGTCAGGCCTGTGGCCGCCAAACCGGCAGCGCGAGCGCGGCTGAGGAAAGGCTTCATCGCTCCGCATTGGCCTCTCCCCTCATTTTCAGTGGCCGGCCGCTGGGGTTTGGTTTGTGGCGTCCAGGCCGCTAGGGCTCCGGTTTTAGCTCTTGGGAACCAGTAGCACTGAACGTGCGCACCACTCTTCTTTGGGGAGCGGAAGCTGCGCTTAGGGGTCTTGGTCCTCCCTTTACCGCCTCATCTTCCACTGAGGGTTTTGCGCGTAGGAGGTGGTCGTGTGAGGAGTGCGCCGGAGGTAGGGGTAGGTGCCCAAGTGCTAGCTAGCTTCCATGGTTCCTCAAAACGCCTACTTCATAATTCCCAATCAGCAGAACCAGTGTAAGATTCCCGGCCTTGGGCGGCGTGGTCGCAGACCCACTCCTGGGCTGTTGGAGAAGTCCACCTTCGCTTAGATCGCCCTGCGGGCCCCGCCTCTCAGTCCAGGCGCTGGCCGCTTTGCTGAAGTTCCTCACTTTGCCACAGACTGGTGGACCTGGCTTATTCTTGCACACCCATTCAGGATTTTGTGAGAATCTTGACTCCCTAGACCCAAAGAGCTTCACATGTCATTTCCTTGCCTCATTTTAGCATCTGAGAGGAAAATAGCAAAATAGGAATGAAATTCTTCGGTGGAGACTGGCTCAATGCCATGCATTTAATATAGGCCTAACAAATGCTTGTTCAGTTGAACTGGACTGATAGATTCTCAATGGAGCAAGGGCAGGTGTTATGCCTACTCTGGGTTCCCAGTGGGCTTCTAGGATCAATTGTTTATGGACTCGAGGTAAACTGAGCTGGGAATAAAAAAACCTTCACTCATTCATTTGCTTTTTCAGCAGATATTTACTGAGCACCCACCACATGCCAGCACGTGGTTTCAGGCTTTAGTTCAAATCTTAATTCTGCCATTTCTTGAGGATTTGGTTTCAACACTCCTCATAACTCTTCTGTTATTTTGTCATCTATAAAAGGAGACTTGTTCTAACTTAAGGGGTTATGGTGAATATTAAAATGATGAGATAATGTTGACTGAGTGTTATGTATAATACAGCTTGATGTTATTTGGGCCACTGAGAAACGGGGTCTGAACAGACCTCCAGGTCCTGCCCCATCCTGACCTGCAAAGTCTGTACCGAGGACAGACTTTGGGAAACGGATAGGAGTGAGTGCATGACTTTCCTTTTTTCTTCAGTCATAGATTTGCATCCCTAAGAAGGCTTTTATGAGGCTGAAGAGTACATTTTAGAGAGTTCCAATATAATAACAGAACGAGTGTTCACCAAGTTAGATCAATTCTACATTTAGCTCTTTTATCAGCCTCTTTATTTCCATCTCTGTTGTCACTACCTTCTCTTTCCCCATGACAGAAAGAGTCTCCTCACAGGTCTCCTGCCCCTTGTTCCCTCCAACATGTCATACAAGTCTTGATGACGTCCCACTGAAATCCATTTAGGGCCTTACTATAACCCAAGATAAAATTTAAATGCTGTAAGTTGGGCCCCTACCTATTGTGCCAGCCCCTCTGTTGTCATCTCCTTCACATACCCTAAGCTACTGAATGCTTTCTGGGTGAGTCAAACTCTGATACCCTACAGGTCTTTGCATTTTTTCCACCTGCCTGGAATGCTAGTTTCCCTGATCTCTGGTTAGGTGGACAATCAGGACTCATTCTTAAAATCCCAAAGTATTACTCCCAAGAGCCTTCTATGCCTCACCTAGACAGGCCTCTTTCCTCTTAACTTTCATGCCACTCTGAATATACTCAGACATACTGGTGTGATAGCAGGACATATTTGTATATCCGGTTCCTCACTAGATTGTGAGCTCCCTGAGGGCAAGGTTGTGTCTCTTAATGGTGTTACCATCTGGCACAGCACGTGATATGTTGAGAATCAGACCGATTAGGATAGAACTCCTAAACTTACTAGCTGTGTGACTTTGGGCATGTAACGTATAACCTTTCTGCCTCATGTTTTCATATCTGTAAAACATTGCTAATGAGTATAGTGCTTACAAGATTTATTGTAAAGACTAAATAGCAAAACTCTTGTGAGCTTCTGGTATATAGCTGGCACTCAGGATAGACATGGCTATAGAGTGCCGTCCACAAATATTTGTTGAATCAACTCAGCAGAACTAAGGAAGGGTACTATTACGCTGTATGCCTACTAGGTACCAAGCACTGTGCTAGAGAGGAGTGCAGTTTTCGTGGTCTAAATGGGAGTCTTAATTGTTGCCTTTTAGGCATATGGGTCCTGAGCTCCCAAATCGTTGGATGCGTGGTTCACCTGGGTGTTTGTTAAGAATGCAGTGCGACGTTGCCCTCTGTCGCTCGCTGATCGTAGCCCGAGGTCAAGCTTGGGCGCCCTCACAAAACCAGTACCACTCTGGTGTCTTCGACTTTGCTGCCTTCACCCTTCCCAAGCCTGTTCTTTGCCGCTCGCGGCCCCACTGCATTCTCAACAGGCCGACGTGGCCCCGCCTACCTCGCGCCCACTGTGGGCGGAGCCTGCGGAGCCTCGTGACGTCACTTCCAGCGGACACGGAAGCGCGGTTGTCAGCAGGCAGATGTAGTTAGGAAGTCGTGATGGGACCGCGCTCAGCGTAAGCTTCTGGCCGACGTGGGCCGAGGGGGCCGGCCCGGGCTTCTGTGGCCCAGACGAGCGGAGAGTGCGGAGCGGCTTCTGGGCCAGCGCTAACGAGCCCTGGCAGTGCGCGCGCCTCTGGTGCCAGTGTCGCTCCGCCTCCGGGGTAGAATCCGCCGCAGCCCTCTGGGCCTGGGACCCGGCGGCCGCTTTCTCCAGTCCGTCCCGCCGATCCGCATTAGGTCCGGGATAACTGGGTGGAGTAGGTGTGCGGCCCGCCGCCGGACAGCCCGCTCGCTGTTTCTTTAAGTGCCCCTCTGCGTCTTCGCGGCCCTCTCCCGTTCTGCCGGAAAGCTGACGTGGGGCAATCCGTTCAGAACCTACATGGAGAAGTTTGGGATGAATTTCGGAGGCGGCCCGAGCAAGAAAGACTTGCTGGAGACTATAGAGACGCAGAAGAAGCAGCTTCTCCAGTATCAGGCACGGCTCAAGGATGTGGTCCGTGCCTATAAAAGCCTGCTGAAGGAGAAAGAGGCGCTAGAGGCCAGCATCAAGGTGCTGTCGGTATCCCACGAGACAGATGTGGGTCTCACAGATGTCCAGCTTCCAGGCCTCACCTTTCCTGACTCTGTGGATGACCGGTGCTCCACTCACAGCGAAGATAGCACTGGGACCGCCACTAGCTTGGATACTGCGGCCAGTCTCACTAGCACCAAGGGTGAGTTTGGGGTGGAAGATGACAGACCGGCCCGGGGACCACCACCTCCAAAGTCCGAAGAGGCCAGTGGGTCCGAAAGTGGCGTTAGCAGTAGCAGTGGGGATGGGCCATTTGCAGGTGGGGAGGTGGACAAAAGACTGCACCAGCTGAAGACTCAGTTGGCTACTTTGACCAGTTCTTTGGCCACCGTCACTCAGGAGAAGTCCCGCATGGAGGCTTCTTACCAGGCTGACAAAAAGAAGATGAAACAGGACTTAGAGGATGCCAGTAACAAGGCGGAGGAGGAGAGGGCCCGCCTGGAGGGAGAATTGAAGGGGCTGCAGGAGCAAATAGCAGAAACCAAAGCCCGGCTTATCACGCAGCAGCATGATCGGGCCCAAGAGCAGAGTGACCATGCCGTGATGCTGCGGGAGCTCCAGAAGCTGCTGCAGGAGGAGAGGACCCAGCGCCAGGACTTGGAGCTTAGGTTAGAAGAGACCCGAGAAGCCCTGGCAGGACGAGCATATGCAGCTGAACAAATGGAAGGATTTGAACTGCAGACCAAGCAGCTGACCCGTGAGGTGGAGGAGCTGAAAAGTGAACTGCAGGTCATTCGAGATGAGAAGAATCAGCCAGACCCCCGGCTGCAAGAACTTCAGGAAGAGGCTGCCCGCCTTAAGAGCCATTTCCAGGCTCAGTTACAGCAGGAAATGAGAAAGGTAGTTATCCACATCTCTTTCAAACATCAGTCATTGACCTGAAGTGAGAACTATTAGGGTTTTTTTCCTCCTTTGCTAGTTAGAGCTAAGTGTCTACAGTGTCATTTTTGATGGTACCTGAGAAGTTCCACTAGAGAACCTGGGAAGTCCTGTTCTATGTGCTGTTGACCTGTGTGCTTCCAGGAGGATGTGGAGCTTCTCAGTGGAGACTGGGTCAAAGCCAGACAGCTCTGCACTTCTGGGCATTGGCATCTTACCAGCTGTGCTCTATGAATATAGAGCTCTATGAATATAGAGCTCTATGAATATAGAGTATAGCAGCAGCTGTACAGTAAAAGGTAGTGTGTCTTCTGTTGGTATGTGCCTCTAGGGAGGATGGCTGAAGGCAAAGGGGATTTTCTCCGAAGTAACCTCTTGTCATTGCCTTTACTCAAGATTTGCCTGTTTTGGAGAAGTGCTATACCAGAACAGGTATTGAAAGGGTGCCTCCTTTCAATGTGGAGAGGGAAATCAAGCTCAGTTTTGAACTTCCAGGAATATTGGATAAGGAAAAGAATGTTGTATGATTTCTTAATAGGATTTGAGGAAGCACCAGAAAAAACAGTAACACACATTATATGTGAGTTGGGTGGAAAGCAGAACAATAGCAGGTATACCAAGGTGCTTAATATTGTTCAGTATAATATGTGTTTTGCAGAACCCAAGCAGGTAATAGGAACTTTTGTTAGCTCCAGAATCAACCGAAAAATCCCTAGTTCACATTCTTGCCAGGCCATCCCAAACCTGTGACCCTTTTGCTCCCCTCTCCTGGTTTCATGAAGTTTGCCATGGGGCTTTTGTGTATGCATTTTTGTCTGTTCCTTTGTTTTCCAGACAGCTCTTGCAGAGGATCAACTCCGCCAGCAATCTCAGGTGGAAGAACAGAGGGTGGCAGCCCTGGAAAATCAAATATCCGAGGTGTCTGAGCTGCTAGGCACCTACGAGAAAGCCAAGCAGAAGGACCAGCTGGCCATTCAGAAGCTGAAGGAGCGCATTCTGCAGCTGGACCTGGAGAACAAGACACTGGCTCTAGCAGCCTCCAGCAGGTCCCCTTTAGACAGCCATGGAGAGGAGTCCAGTCTGGATGTCAATGTCCTGAAGGATAAGATGGAGAAGCTGAAGAGGTTGCTGCAAGTTGCAGCCAGGAAAAGCCAGGTGACCCTGGATGTGGAGAAGCTTTGTGACCTGGAGATAATGCCTAGCTCGGAGGCTGCTGACGGGGAGAAGGCTACTGCACTCTATTACCAACAGGAGCTGAAACAGCTGAAGGAAGAGTTTGAGAGGTACAAGATGAGGGCCCAGGTCGTCCTCAAAAGCAAGAATACCAAAGATGGTAACCTGGGAAGGGAACTGGAGGCAGCCCAGGAACAGCTTGCAGAGCTGAAGGAGAAGTATATCTCCCTGCGGCTCTTCTGTGAGGAGCTGGAACAACAACACCAGCAGGAGGCTGAAGACTGGAAGCAGGAACTGGCCCGGCTGCAGCAGCTCCACCGGCAGGAGCTGGAGCGGTGCCAGCTGGACTTCAGGGACCGTACACTGAAACTGGAGGAGGAGCTGCACAAGCAGCGGGATCGTGCCCTGGCTGTTCTCACTGAGAAGGACTTGGAACTGGAGCAACTGCGTTCTGTGGCCTTGGCCTCTGGGCTGCCAGGACGCAGAAGTCCTGTGGGTGGTGGTGGTCCTGGGGACCCAGCTGACACATCATCCCCTGATAGCCTGACCCAAGCATTACAACTTGCAGCGGCCAATGAACCCACTTTCTTTCTGTATGCTGAGCAGCTGGCCCGCAAGGAGGTGGAGATCACATCACTGCGGAAGCAGAAGCACAGGCTGGAGGTCGAGGTACATCAGCTGCAGGATCGGCTGCTGGAGGAGGGTGAACGGCATCGCGAGGAGGTTGCAACCCTGCAAAGCCACATCGAAAAGAACATCAGGGACCAGAGCAGGGAGGGAGCCAATCTGGAGTACCTCAAGAACATCATCTACCGCTTCCTAACCTTACCTGACTCCCTGGGCCGCCAGCAGACTCTCACAGCCATACTGACTATCTTGCACTTCAGTCCGGAGGAGAAACAAGTGATAATGCGACTCCCAGCCAGTGCCAGCTGGTGGCCTTCTGGCATGAGATGATGCCATTTTCATGAACTCCTGGAATTTCTGTGCCTCTTTTATGTGGGAAAGGGCAGGTTCTGGTTTCTGCTGCCTCTTTTACATTATCATTTATTTCTTCACTGTGTTGAGCTGGGAGGAGTCTTTAATGTGGGATGGGATTTTCTGCCAAATGCCATTAATGCTGCTTTATCCTTAGGCCCTAGAGATAACTGAAAGTGCTGGGGCAGTATCTTCTAATGGTGTGCATGTGAGGAGAAGATGAGGTTAGGACTGAGAAGTGCAAAAGTTGGAACAGTGGTAAGGCTGTTTTAAAATAAGATGTTTTGTTTTAATAATATGCTCCTGGCACAAAGCTAGGAGTAAATGTGACTCCAAAGGGAGTTCAGTTAATCTCTGAAATGCACAAAACCCAGCTATTTTCTCCCTCTCATCACAATCTGAGTCTGGTCCATTGCTGCCCCAATTCTCTGGGGACATAGAGCCAGGCTGGAAAGGGACCAGGAACTTTGAAATAGTGCCACATCATCCACTAGTCCCAAGGGCTAAGGAATAGTGAGTTTATTCTGAAAGGAACTGGGAAGCTTAATCTAGTTAGTGCCTGGGAATGACCTACGCAATCACACTGCTTATGACCATCCTAGAGAGGGCCCTGAGCACCAGCTTGATCTTAGGGTGTTCCTGAGTAACCTGCTTTTGGCCTGGATAGGGTTAAAATAGACCTCTCTTGCCTATCCCTGCCTTCACCTGTCTGCCTGAGGTTGGCCTGAGATTGTGAGTCAACAACTTTGCTATCTTTTCCTCAGTGTTGAACTTTCATTAAGAAATAAAGTCCTAGCTTTTTAGAGAGAGGGTTCCAAATGGTGAACATTCATCCTGCCTGGATAAAAGGAATTAGCGCAGAGATTGGCCTGTAGCTTTTCTGCTTTTGTAGGGACAAAAGCAGCAAAAGGGGAAAACTTGCTGCAGAAAATTCCGAAAGGTTGCTATAGCTGTCACAGGGGAGTGATAAAGATCAGCTAAAGTTGGGTTGGGGTGCTTTCTGCCCAGTGGGTCTTGGCATAAGTAGATTAATCCTGCTCTTATAAGGAAAGGCAGCTTATTCAGGCAGTCTGGAAAGGGGGTTCTCAGAAAACTCAGTTTCTCTATTCTTTCTTTTCTCTCATCTACTCTTACTGGTTATAGAGGTCTTTGGACTCTAAAGACCAATGTTTGGCCACTAACTAGACTAATATGTATCTTTCTGTGATTTCGTCATAGAGGTCTGTTTTGTGAGGGTTTGGGGTGCAGAAAACTTTGATTAAATCTTCTTAATGGGAGGCTGGGTGACCTGGATTATCTACAGTGAGCAGACGTAAATGGAACAGAAGTTTATGTGTCCAAATGATGGAATCATTAAACCTGAGTGACTTGACCTGTGTGGTTCCTTAATGGTACCTATATATCTAGACAAAAATAGATTGTGAATGTAAATGGTGAATGAAAAGGATGGAAATAATGTTTTCATATGTTAATCCATGAGCTTGAATCCAGGGAGGAATACCTCAGTGCTTTAACCGTCTTAGTTATAACGCGTGTTTCTTAGCCTGGAATTGTGTGTGTATGTGTTTGTGTGTGACCACCTATGCTGGAAAATCCTTTCTTATGGGTTTAGTGGGCAGGCTTAAAACTTCCATAATTACACTTCAAACTCTATAAATAATCTGTTTATGAATGCTTTATTATCCTTAAAATCAGGATTCATAGTATCCTGAAAAAGTGTCTCAGGACATCAAGCTAAACTAAAAAATAGTAATAAACTTGCTTAATTTTCTTACCTTATTCTCTCTAAATGTAGGATGTCTTGTAATTGTTATTTCTAGGTAGCTGTGGACAGAGTAGAAAGATCCATAGTCACCGTTGCTTTCCTAGGACTAATAATCACTGTGCTTTTGACTTTTGAGAAGATACCAACAGGAAAAGAAGCAAATCAATTTCTGATTAATAATTTTAAGAATCTGGAGATACATGGGTGCAGCACACCAACATGGCATAAGTATACATATGTAACAAACCTGCACGTTATGCACATGTACCCTAGAACTTAAAGTATAATAAAAAAAAAAAAAAAAAAAAAAAAAAAAAATCTGGAGATACGTGAAGCTGTGAGGGCTCCCAGCTGAAATGAAAAGACTCTCTTCCTACCCTTGACACAGCTTAGAAACAGACAAAATCAATGCAGGCATGCCAAATTCAAAATTCCTTGTCTTCCCACACCCTTCCCTGAGACAAGTTTTCCAGTTATTTGGCTGGTTTGCCTGTGACAGATACTCTTAAGGAAGGAAAGGGAGAGCGAGGGTGAAAGAATTGAGATCAGAATTAGAGAAAAATATGTTTTCCTTGGGCCCTGGTCCCAGAATATCAGACAGTATATGAGATGTGTCAGTAAGGTAATGAGACTGAGCCTTACGTGATTAACCATTACCACACAAGTCAGAGAAGGATTGCTGTGAAGAAGAGATAGATGGAGAATGTGGAGGGAAGGCAGTCTGACCCCTTCTTGGGCACCTCCCATCTGGGGAATAAACATGTCCCTATATCATGCCCTGGATGTTGTTGAATCCCTGTTACCTAGAACTCGGGCTCTCAACCTTGTTTTGAGAAGCTACTGCTACTCATTTTTGCTCATTCTTGTAGAGGGTCCTGGTGTCATGTTGAGCCATTTACACCCATTTTTATGATTTACTCCTCCCAGGGATTATTATCCCCCCATCTTACAGAAGTTAAATTTGTGGAAGATCATGTAACTAGTAAATGTCTGTGTCAGGTCTGATTAGCCCCAAAACCTGCTTAATCTGGGTATGCTCCTGCCTCCTCAGCCCTTGAGGGGTGACCCCCCATCCTAGATTTCTAGGGATGGGGAGACTGCTCTGTAGGCTGGACTGGACTGGCTCAAGTGGAGAGAACGTCTCCAGCTATAAGTTGAAGCCAAGCAAAGTTGCTACGCTGTAGGGTTGAACAGAGAACAGTGGTTCTTCATAAGAGCCCTAAAGCTGCTCTGTCCCCAGTTTCTAGATCATTGCTAACTTTAGAACTTGGGTAATTCTAACACAATAAAAGAGGACTGGGTACTAGCTGGTGTTACAGTATGTTCCAACTATCACCTCTGGAAAACTTGGGGAAACAGTTTTGGGAATTGGAAATAGAATCCTAATGAATGAGTCACTTTACTCTCCCCTTCCCACCTCATCCCCTTTTCCCCTGGCAGTCTGGTGACCTCAGATGGATGGTTTTGGAGCAAAA
Organism: Rhinopithecus bieti; assembly: GCF_001698545.2. NCBI lineage: Eukaryota > Metazoa > Chordata > Mammalia > Primates > Cercopithecidae > Rhinopithecus > Rhinopithecus bieti. The sequence continues at coordinate 3,084,389 of NW_016805834.1, read as the reverse complement.
GAACCCCTAATTACATAAAAAGCCAGCATAGTGTCTGAAACATGGTAGGTGCTAAAACACTCTTTTTATCTCCACCAGGAATGTTAAATAGCAGAATTAGAAAGCAGACTGAGACTTTCTGGATTTAAATCCAGTATTTCTTAGTCACAAGCGTGGCTGTAAACGAAAGGAAAAATGACGACTGTCTTTTATCCAAGTGTCTGCTATGAGGGAGACTACTAACATTTCCCCTACCTTATTTAAATCACACAACAATCTGAAGCATCTGTTTTGCAGATGAGTGAGTGGAGACTTGGCAAGATGGGATGAGTTGGCCAAGGCCCAGAGCCAGTCATGGCAGAATCAGGAATCAGACATGTTTGTATGGACCAAAAGGCCCAGGCCCTTTCCGATGTCTATGCTGTCTCCCAGCAGAGGGCAACGTGGAGCACTGAAGAAGTATTGCTTCCTGAGAAATTTAGGGGGCTGGGTTGCTGGCATGGACTAAGGAAGAAGGGGTCCTTGTTCAGGTGGTCCTCTCTGCAGTGCCAAATGACTGCCTCCTAATTTCTTGGAAACCTACTTTCCTAGCAGCAGAGCTATTACACAGTGAAATTTATGAAATGGACTCTAGTTACAAGTCAGTTTTATGAGAGTTTGAATAGTGACAGACTTTTTCCTGGGATCCAGATCTCCTGGATAACCTAAATATTGAAGGTGCTGACAAACTCACACTGCAGGGAGCCCATAAAAGCAAAGGGTGCCTGGAAGAAATGACCCTCCTAAGAAGAAATGCCCCGTCCCTTAACTTTAGCAAGGAAAGCATCTCTGGTTCAGTATAAATTCATCCATTGCCATGATCTACTTCTATATCTCACAGAAGGAATCTGAATCCTGATACCACTTTACATGAATGAGTTTTTAAATGTAGGTTTACACATACATTTCATACTTTTTTTTTTTTTTTTTATTTTTTTTGAGACAGAGTCTCCCTCTGTCGCTCAGGCTGGAGTACAGCGGCACAATCTCAGCTCTTAGCTCACTGCAACCTCCGCCTCCCATGTTCAAATGATTCTCCTGCCTCAGCCTCCCGAGTAGCTGGGATTACAGGCATGCACCACCACGCTTGGCTAATTTTTGTATTTTTAGTAGAGACGGGGTTTCATCGTGTTGGCCAGGCTGTTCTCGAACTCCTGACGCCAAATGATCCACCTGTCTCAGCCTCCCAAAATGCAGGGATTACAGGCGTGAACCACCACTCCTGGCCCATACATTTTATATTAACTGAGGCTGTGCTGTCCACAGTCGAAATATATGAAGGGGTTGTATTTAGAGTAGAGTCCATTGTCTTTCCCTTAGTTCAACAGCTACCTGGCTTTTGAGCATGAGGGAAGTCTCAGTCTAAGCAATTTCACAGGCCCCTTGCGGGTATTCTGCCCTGGTATCCTGTTGACTCCACTAGAATAGCTGCTCAAATGGAACCTGAGCCAGCTGAGATGAGATTTGAGCTAAGTCTGGAGGCCAAGCTTCTTTGGTGTTTTTGAGTGCCTGCATTGTATTACCTGGCAAGTTTAAATTTTTCACATCTAGAGTCCTCGGGCACACTGTTCCCTCTGCCTTCAAAGTCCTTCCCCACCCCATCCCAAACCTTTGTAGTGTGATCTTATCCTTTAAGACTCACCTGAAATGTCACTTCCTCCATCCTGACTTTTCTGATACCCAGGGACTTCATCCTGTGAGGTCCTCCAGCACTTTGCTCATGTTGACCTTGGACACAGAAGTGATTTCTTGTGCTTTCATTTTTCGAGTTACTTCTCTGTCTCCTTGACTGCCCTATAAATCCCTCAAGGTCACTCCCATGCCCCATTCATCTTTGTGCTCTCAGGACTTTTCATATCTTGGCACATAGTAAGTGCTCAATAAATAGCTGAATGAATCAAGAGACTGAAAAATATTAACCTTGTGCCTTCAGAATGAGAGATTTAGTTTTTGCTAGTATTGCTTTCTCCTACTGGGCTGCTTTCCTGCTAGTTTTTTCGTTAACCATATTAGTGAATGTGCTTTGTTAATAATGTAGGTCTCTGGGAATATGACTAGAATTGATGTTAAGTAAAATAGTTTCCTTTGGTTGTTAGAGGACTTGGGGAGCTAGTCCTGGTCCCATCAGGGAATTCTCTTCAGAGCTAATTGGAAGATCACTAAGAGAAGGAGAAAATAAGATGTGGCAAGGACTCTAGGCTTAGGCACATAGCCAAACGTTGGGTCTCAGGTCTTACTATTTTTTAAATTTAAATTTTTTATCCTCATACCTAGAGGATGATTTTTTTTTTTTTTTCCTGAGGCAGGGTCTTGCTCTGTTGCCCAAGCTGGAGTGCGGTGGCATGACCATAGCTTACTGCAGTCTTGAACTCTTGGGTTCATGTGATCCTCCTGCCTCAACTCAGTCTTTTAGTAGAGACAGGGTTTCGCCATTTTGGCCAGACTGGTCTCGAACTCCTGACCTCAAGTGATCTGCCCACCTTGGCCTCCCAAAGTGCTAGAATTACAGGTGTGAGCCACCACGCCCAGCCTTTGCCTGGCTAATTTTATTTTTTAGAGATGGCGTCTTGCTACATTCCCCAGGCTGGTCTAGAACTCCTGGGCTCAAGCAATCCTCCCACCTTGGCCTCCCATAGGGCTGGCATTACAAGTGTGAGCCACTGCACCTCGCCTCTCAGGTCTTACCCTTGATGAGGACTCCAACAATAAGCTTTCCTAATGGGGAACCTGTATATCAGAGGCCCCTGGACTTGAGGACTGTGTAGAATAAGCACCTCCATTACCTGATCTCTCAAGGGATTAGGGATTGTCTTTTCTTGGCTTTCTATGACTGTGGCAAACTTCTTGACAAATGGAATTTTGTTCTCTCTCTGATACCTAGGCTCAGTCATAGACAAAAAAAGTTGATATTTTTCTGTGAGCTGACACTTGCTCCTTCAGACCAGTACCCAACTTCTGGAGAGGGACCAGGTGAGATACGCTTCTCTGGCATGAGGTAAGAGTCAACCGTGGTGTGCCCTTTCTCTTCCAAGTCTTACCAGGGCACTTTCTGGGACCCCTTCTAGTGCCTTGGTCAGTATTTGTGAATGGTTGGTGGTCAGTGAGTTCCCTGGGTACGGAAGGAAATGGTATTTTCAGTGGTTAGTGAACCATACTTTTGAGACACCTCGGGCCCAAATCACTCAAGGCAGCAGCCCCTGGTCATTCAGCCCTGAGGTTGACTCTGGCTATATCTGGATGTATCTTTCAAGTTGTGGTGGCTGACTTGGCCAACAGCCCCAGGGAATCAGAGCCTGATTTCCCAATGAGAGGAGATTTGCAAACCCAGTATGAGTGATGCTGCTGTACCCGTCTCTCCTCCTCTCTCCATTTCAACCGTGTTGCTTCTCCAATATAAATCATAATGCCTTCCCTGAAGTTGTTTACAGTCTGTCAAGAGTCACAGCATGTGCCTCCAGGCTGCAATCCCAGGAGGACTCTGTATGCTGAGAGTGGTTGATCAATGGATCATAGGAGGGTGAAGAGGCAGGGAGTGATCCAGGGTGATGAAGAAAGGCTTCAGGACGTGAAGTGATGTGGCTGTGAGTGATGATCTGATCTGCATAATATGGCTTAGATGGGGAAGTGCATCCACCACAGTTGAAAAGCATGGACCAAAGGCCCAGACAGTGCAAGCCCATTGTATTAATAGATTGGATATTAAGGGAGAATAACATTTATGGAATCACAGGATGTTAGATCTGAAAGGGATATTAGAGCATGTTTGGTCATGCCCCTCTTTTAATAAAAGAGGAAACCAAGACTCACACAGGACAAATTGGCTGTATCACTGATCTGGCTTAGGAGTAAAGTAGAAACTCTTGTCCAGAGTGATGGGTTGTGGCTGGATAGCTAGCAGAGTAGGATGCCAGGTTCATGAGGGGGTTTGTGCACTGTCAGCCTGGGTGAGCAGAGCAGCAGTAGGCACAGAGGGAGGGGGGCAGCAAGGCAGCAGCTCCATTGATGTGCAAGCCTTCCCTTTCCTCCCCTGCCACTGCTCCTGGGACTCTTAATGAGATACAAGAAGAGAGGCCAGGTGTGGTGGCTCACACCTGTAAATCCCACCACATACGGAGGTGGAGGTGGGTGGATCACTTGAGGGCAGGCATTCAAGACCAGCCTGGCCAACATGGTGAAACCTCATCTCTACTAAAACTACAAAATTTAGCTGGGCGTGGTGGTGTGCACCTGTAGTTTCAGCTACTTGGGTGGCTGAGGCAGGAGAATCGCTTGAACTGGGGAAGTGGTGTGAGCCAAGATCATGCCACTGCACTGCAGCCTGGGTGACAGAACGAGACTCCGTCTAAAAAAAAAAGAAAAAAGCAAAGAAGAGAAAGGAGAAAGGGGAGACACCAGAAGGATGATGCTATTGATCTGGCCAACTAAGGGTAACCTACCCAGGAACTCCCACCTGTGAGGGCTAGTGTTTGTGGGCCAAAATTTTAACCCTATAGGTGGAGCCTGGAACATTTAGGTTATATAGTCATGTGTTGCCGAACGACTGGAATGTGTTCTGAGAAATGTGTTGTTAGCCGATTTTATCGTTGTGTGAACATCATAGAGTGTACTTACACAGCCTAGATGGCATAGGCTACTGCACACCTAGACTATATGGACAACCTGGTGCTCCTAGGCTCCAAGCCTACATGGCATGTTACTGTACTAGATACTGTATGCAATTGTAACACAAGTCTAAGTATTTGTATATCTAAACTTGGAGAAGGTATGGTAAAAAACACAGTACTAAAGGAAAAAAATGTTATAAGATAAAAATGGTACATGTGTATTGGGTACTCACCATGAATGGAGTTTATAGGACTGGAAGTTGCTCTGGGTGAGTGAGTGAGTGAGTGAGTGAGTGAATATGAAGGCCTAGGAATTATTGTACACTTTATAAACACTGTATACTTAGGCTACTCTTAATTTATAAAAATTATTATTATATATATTTTTTGAGATGGAGTCTCCCTTTGTGGCACAGGCTGGAGTGCAGTGGCATGATCTTGGCTCACTGCAACCTCTGCCTCCTGAGGTCAAGCAATTCTCCTGCCTCAGCCTCCCGAGTAGCTGGGATTACAGATACATGCCACCATGTCCGGCTAATTTTTGTATTTTTAGTAGAGACGGGATTTCATCATGTTGACCAGGCTGGTCTGGAACTCCTGACCTCAAGTGATCTGCTCACCTCAGCCTCCCAAAGTGCTGGGATTACAGACGTGAGCCACCATGCCTAGCCTATTCTTTCTTTAATAATAAATTAACCTTAGTTTACTGTAACTTTTTTACTTTATGAACTTTTACATTTTAAAAACTTTTTGACTTTTTTATAATAATACTTAGCTTAAAACACAAACCCATTGTAGAGCTATACAAAACATTTTATTTATTTTAGAGACAGGGTCTTGCTGTGTTGCACAGGCTGGACTCAAATTCCTGTGCTCAAGCAATCCTTCCAAGTAGCTGGGACTACAGGTGTCTACCACTACACCTGGCCTTTTGTTTCTTTATATCCTTATTCTAAGAGCTTTATTTTAAAGCTCTTATTTTAAAATTTACTTATTTTAAAAATTACTTATTTTTTTACTTTTTAAATGTTCTTGTTTAAAACTAAGGCACAGGCCAGGTGCTGTGGCTTATGCATGTAGTCTTGGCACTTTGGGAGGCTGAAGCAGGCGGATCACTTGAGGTCAGGCGTTTGAGACCAGCCTGGCAACATGGTGAAACCCTGTCTCTACTAAAATACAAAATTAGCCAGGCCTGGTGGCAGGTGCCTGTAATCCCAGCTACTCGGGAGGCTGAGGCAGGAGAATAGCCTGTACCTGGGAGGCAGAGGTTGCAGTGAGCTGAGATCACGCCACTGCACTCCAGCCTGGGTGACAGAGCGAGACTCTGTCTTAAAAAAACAATAAAAAAGACAAACACGCACATTAGCCTAGGCCTATACAGGGTAAGGATCATCAAGATTACTGTCTTCCACCTCTGCATCTTTTCCCACTAGAAGGTCTTTGGAACAGCAACACGCCTGGAGCTGTCATCTCCTATGATAACAATGCCTTCTTCTGGAATATTACTTAAAGAATTGCTGGAGACTGTTTTACAGTTAACTTAAAAAAAATTTAAGTAGAAGGGGTATACTCTAAAATAATGATAAAAAGTGTAGCATAATAAATACATCAACCAGTAACGTAGTAATTTATTATTGTTATTCAGTTATTCAGTACTATGTACAGTATGTAATTGTGTGTGCTGTACTTTTATATGACTGGCAGCACAGTGAGTTTGTTTATACCAGCATCACCACAAACATACATGGTGGTTTGGCATTGCAATGTCTGTGACATCACCGGGCAACAGGAATTTTTCAGCTCCATTGTAATCTTATGGGACCACTGTTGTATAAGTGGTCTGTGGTTGACTGAAATGTCCTTATGTGGCACATGACTGTGTTACTATTTATTCATCCTATTCTATCCCAGGCACTATTCTAGTCACTAGAAATGCATCCTGTCAATGTTTAGCCCAGGATATAGTCTCAAAGAGTAAGGATATAATTCAATGTGGCAAGTGCTATAATGGAGGAATACAAAGAAGGGACAGTACATGAAATTCATTCGGCAAGGAATCAAGAAACTCAAGTGAAAGTTACACTCCATTTTGCAAGCTTTGCAAGACTAGGTCCAGCTGGCATTAGCCACATGGACAGGCAGAGGTGGTGACAATGGGCAGGGGGGAATGTAGCAGATGGAGTAGATTAGCTCTTCCGTTTGTTCCAGTCTCTTGTGATTCTGTTTTCCTGGATTGCAGAGACTAGCACATCAAGAACAATATCAGTTGCTCTTGCAACTCGGATTCCTGAGGTAATTGAAGCTACATTGGAGATTAGAATCAGGAACTGATTTGAGTGGGAGAGAGTGGGTCACAAGCGAGGCTTCCATTTTTCTGGTGTGGCTCCAGTGTCTTCCTGTTCCCCAGACTGTGGCAAAGAGAGTGCAGCTCTCTTTGAGGAACCCAAGCAGCTGGGAGAAGAATGGTGCCCATTTCATAGAAGAAAGAAGATGCCTTTAGGATGGGGGTATGTTTCACCCAGGGCACATTTGGGTGGAAATGTCTAGAAGTGAGTTGAAAATAGAGTTTGGGAATTCAAGAGCACAGGTTGGAGTAGAGATAAAGATAGTTGTAGTGTGTGATGTAGGCATTAGCATGGGTGAGATTACTCAAGGAATGTGTAGCATCTGGAGACAAGAGGGCCAAGAGTGACATCTGCCCCCTTTGAGAAAACTTTTGGAAGTAATTTCACATTGATTGCAAAGTTTCAAAATACTACAAAGAACACTCATATATTCTTTACTCAGATTCATCTATTGTTAAAATTTTGTTCCATTTGCTGTATCGTTTGCTCCCTCTGTGCACATATATATATTTTTCTGAACCATTTGATAATAAATTATATATGTCATGGCTCTCTGCCCTTTAAATCTTCAGTGAGTATTTCCTAAGAACAAAGATATTCTCTTACATAACCACAGTATAGTTATCAACTTCAGTAAATTTAATATCTACAATTGTATTGTAGCAGGACAAGCCGCAGACAAGAACCCCTCAGACACCAAGTTGTGGCAGGAAAGGGCTTTATTCAGCTGGGAGTGTCGGCAGACTCAAGTCTCCAAAACCGAGCTCCCCGAGTGAGAAATTCTTGTCCCTTTTAAGGGCTTACAACTCTAAGGGGTCTGTGTGAAAGGGCAATTGAGCAAGCAGGGGTATGTGACTGGGGACTACATGCACTGGTAGTCAGAACAGAACAGAACAGAACAGAACAGAACAGAACAGGACGGGATGTTCACGATGCTTTTCCAGACAATGTCTGAAATCTATAGATAACACAAGCAGTTAGGTCAGGGGCTGATATTTAACAACAAGGCCCAGGGTGCTGTGCTGGGCTATCTGCCTGTGGATTCCATTTCTGCCTTTTAGTTTTTACTTCTTTCTTTGGAGGCAGAAATTGGGTATAAGACAATATGAGGGGTGGTCTTCTCCCTTATTCGTATGATCTAATCTACCATCTGCATTCTAATTTGTTAATTAACCCAATAATGTCCTTTGCAGGATTATTTCCCTCTCTAGTACAGAATCCTGTCTAGGATTACATATCGCTTTTAGTTGTCATGTCTCTTTAGTTGCATTTAATGTGGAATAGTTTCTCACTTTTTCACTGTCTTTTATGATATTGACATTTTAAAAATAATACAGCTTACCCCCTCCCTTTTAATAGAAGGTTCTTGATTTTGGGTTTGTCAGATGTTTCCTCATGATTAGATTCAGGTTATGTATTCCCTGCTGGAGACACTGTGATCTTCTTAAGGTATCACATCCAGAGGCAAAGTATATCCATCTGCTTCTCATTGGTGATATTAATTTTGATCACTTGAACAAGATGTCTGATTTCTTGACTGTAGTTAATATAGTCTGTTTTGCTACTAATAAGTAATCTATGGGGAGACACTTAACTCCATGCAAATATTCTGCTCCTCATCAAAGTTCCCCCCCTAAATTTAGCATCTACTGATGATAATCCAATCTTTGCTATGATGGTTGCAAAATGATGATTTTTCATCTTTAGCATTGCACTGCATTGACCTTTTAGTCCTTGACATCCTCTAAGCAAGAGCTCTGCCCTCTCTACCATCCATCCATCCGTCCGTCCGTCCGTCCGTCCGTCCGTCCATCCATCCATCCATCCATCCATCCATCCATCATAAGTGTGGACTAATAGTTTCTCAATGGTTTGCAGTTTGTTATTTTACTTAATTATTTTGTGCTCATATTTCCCTTTAAAATTGCATTTGGAGAACAAGAGTCCCTTCAAACTCTTATGTTCTTGTGATATACCTCCATCATTTTTTGGAGTACTGTCTTACTTTCTTACATAAAAGCATGTTTCTGGGGCCAGGTGCAGTGGCTCACTCCTGTAATCCCAGCACTTGGGGAAGGAGAGACAGTTGGATCACCTGAGGTCGGGAGTTCAAGACCAGCCTGGCCAATATGGTGCAACCCCATCTCTACTAAAAAAATATACAAAATTAGCCAGGCATGGTGGCAGGTACCTGTAATCCCAGCTACTCAGGGCGCTGAGGCAGGAGAATTTCTTGAACCCGGGAGGCAGAGGTTGCAGTGAGCCGAGATCATGCCATTGTACTCCAGCCTGGGCAAAACTCCATCCAAAACCAAAAAACAAAACAACAACAACAACAAAAACCCAAACAAACAAAAACATGTTTCTGGCTCATCTTACGCCTTCTGTGTCCCAGCCCTAGAATCAGCTCTTTGCCCACAGATTTCTGCTTCCTTTTAGTGGTGACTAGTATTAGAGACCAATATCTGGATGGTTATGTGAGCTCATGGCTACTGGGGTGTCTTCTTCCTAGGTTCCTATAGCAGACAGAGGTAGGAAATGTCTGTGTGTATTGTATATAAGTATATAATACATATGTACACATGTAACTACATATACACATACATATACACATTTTAGAAATCACGAATTTATACCAATATCTCTAATTCCAGTTCATGTTCACAGGGTTTTTCCTTACCACCTCCCATTCCATATTTGTATTTCTTTTCTTCTATGTCAAGAACCCTGGGATGGAGCTCTTTCAATCTTTCATTAGTGTTAAATGTCTCATTAACATTTGAAAAGTAGGCAGTGAGAAGAGCACACAGAGACAGATAAGAAACAACAAGGACCAACCAGAAAAGGAAGAGAAAATCAGAAGAAGGATATTAAAGAAGTCCAGGGAGAAATGCATTTCAGCCCTATCAAATTTTATTTCCATTAAAATAAGGGACAGAGGAAGAAGGACATATTTTGGGGGAAGATTTTGGCCATACTGAGATCAATTTTGGATGTATCAAGTTTGAGAATACTGAATTTGAGACCACTGTGGGGATCCAGGTAAAGTTGTCTAGAAATAATGCTTAAGGATAGATTTGAACTCAGGAGAGAACTCATGGCCATGAATGGAAATTTTGGAGCCTTCAGTCATTCTTTTCTTTTTCTTTTCTTTCTTTCTTTCTTTTTTTTTTTTTAAGATAGAGTCTTGCTCTGTCACCCAGGCTGGAGTGCAGTGACACGATCATGGCTCACTGAAGCCTCAACTTCCTGCACTCAAGCAGTCCTCCTATCTCAGCCTCCCAAGTAGCTAGGACTTCAGGCAAAATCATCACTCCTGGCTAATTTTTAAGTTTTTTGTAAAGACATGGTCTCACTATTTTGCTCAGGCTGGTTTCAAACTCCAGCCTGGAACAGAAACAGGCCTCAAGTGATCCTTCTGTATTGGCCTTCCAAAGTGCTAGGATTACAGGCATGAGCCACCATTCCCAGCCTTTATTCCTTCATTGGTCAAATATTTATTAAATATTCACTCTGAAGCCGCTGTACTGGACCTTTGTGACATGTTGAGGGGTAAGTAAGGCAAAGACACTGGCTGTCATGGAGTTAATCTATTGCAAGGGTTGGTGGTGGGATAGGAAGGGAAACAGACTATAAACGTATAGGTAAATATGTGAGATATAAGTTCAGACGGTGATACTGTGAAGACAATAAAAAAGAACATTTAGTAAGGGATAAATTAGGGATAAATGGGAGGATTGGGTATTTACTTGGTTAAGGAAAAATTATTTTTTGAAAAAATTTTTTGTTTTTTACTGCTTTGTATCCTGCCGTGTGTGTGTGTGTGTGTGTGTGTGTGTGTGTGTGTGTGTATTAGTACCATAGTTATTGAAAAAAATACTGAGTATCTATCCTGTGCCAAAATTGTGCTGGGCACTGGGCATAGAGCAGTGAAAAAAGGAGACAGAGTCTCTCTCAAGTTGACCGTACAGTGTTATGGGAGACACATATATTAAACAAATTATACATAAGTGTATAATTATCATAGTGCTATTAAAGAGGACAGGTTGTTATGCAAACATTTAGTTAAGAAATTCCTGGTGGACATTTGTTGTTTGCCTCTCCAGGATTCATCCTCAGACTTCCTGTAATTCTGGTTGGGGTTTGGCAACCTCACCCCACACATAATCTATCCATCAGTGTCAGGGAAGACTCAGTCCTGTTTGGTCAATCAGATCATTACTTTTCCACAGCACCAATGGTTGATTCTAAAACAAGACTATGCCCAGAGTGAAGTCACCCAAGCTAGTAAGAATAAGCTGTGGAGCTTTTTTTGGAACCCTCTTGGAGAAATAAATCCATTCTTCATGTTAGATTTGAATGTGAAGGAGAAAGCTGGAGTCATGGCATCATCTTACCACTATGGAGGGTGAGCTTCTCTGAGGATGGAGCCAACACAGAGGAAATGGGGCCAAGAGATGGAGAGATGAGTAGTCCTGGTAACACTTCTTGAGGACTGGATCAAGCCAGAAGCTAAGTCTGGACTTTACAGTTACCTGAACCAGTTTGAGCTCTCACTTGTGAACAAGGCAATTTGGAACATAAATGAGTCAGGGAAGGTTTCCCTAGGGAAGGCATGTATAATCTGAGACCTGAGGGATGAGTAGGAATTAAGCTGGTCTGGAGCATGAGCAGAGAATCAAAGCAGGGGAAACAGTACCACATGCCCAACAACAGGCATGAGCAGGTGAAGCAGCAGAAAGTAAGAGGAGCAAAGAGAGAGCCTGAGTGCAGGGAGAGGATGGATCCCTTAGAAGCCTTTTTATACAGAAAACTTCAAATGTATTTAAAATAAAGAGAACAGAATAATGAACATCCACATATCCATCATCCATCATTGACCATTATTATCTTAGGGCAGCTCGTTGTTTCATTTACACCTGCATCTCTTACCCCTCCCTGATTCTGGATGGATTATTTTTAAGTAAAATGGATTATGTTTTTGAGAACATGACAACTGAATTAAAATGTAAATATTTGATTAGAAGGAAGCAGCCCTTTGAAGATTTTCAGGAAGGAAAGATTTCCAGGCAGAAGAAAAAGTTGTTACAAAACCTTTGATATTGGAACAGACTTGATTTTTTTGTTGTTGTTGAGACAGATCTTGCTTTGTCACCCAGGCTGGAGTGCAGTGGTATGAACATGGCTCACTGCAACCTCAACCTCCTGGGCTCAAGCACTCCTCTAACCTCAGCGTCCTGAGTAGCTTGGATTATAGGTATGTGCCACCACACCAGGCTAATTTTTGTATTTTTTGTAGAGATGGGGTTTCACCATGTTGCCCAGGCTGGTCTAGAGCTCCTGAGCTCAAGGGATCCACCCGCCTTGGCCTTCCAAAGTGCCAGGATTACAAGCATGAGCCACCATGCCTAGCCGAATTCTTTGACAGACACAAAATTGGACCAGACTGGCCATAGTGGAAGGAAAGAAGAGGAAGGAAATAAGAGATGAGTCATATAAGTAGACTGTGTCAGATCATGGAGGCCTTGGGGTCATGGTAAGGAGTTTGGATTTTATTCAAATTTCTGTATGAAGCCCTTTAAAACAGAGGAGGCTGTATTCTGGTTTATCCTTTGAGAGGTCCTCTCTGGCTGCTATTTGGAGGATGGAGTGGAAGGAGTCCAACAGTGGAAGAAGGGTGGCCAGTTAAGACACTATTGTAACAGTCATGGGAGGAGTTGATGATGGTGTGAAATGGGGTTTTAGCAATGGAAGTCATGAGACTTGGGATATATTTTGGAGGGAGCCTATATGATTGGCTGAGTGTTTGGATGTCAACTGTGAGGGAGACAGAAAAAACAGTAATGACTCCCAAGGTTTTGGCTTGAGTAAGTAGGTGATGGTAGTACTATTTACAGAGATGGAGAAAACTAAGGAAAAAAAGCAGGTGTGAGGATGGACGTGAATGTAGGGGGCAGCAAACCAAAAGTTTTGATTGTCAAAAGTTAAGTTTGAGATGCTCTTAGATAGGCCAAGTTCGGGAGTTGGGTTAAAAGTTGGTCATAGGAGTCTGACCTCAGGTGAGAGGTCAAGACCAGAGACAGATCTGGGAGTTGTGCTGTGTGTCTTCAATTTGCCCTTCAGAACCACTCTCTACTCTTTTTTACCCTGAACTGAACCCTAATAATCTGACCTGTATATATTCAACAGGCTCTCCTGTGGCTTCCCATTGTGTTTGGCCAATAAAGAGCCCTGGAAGAAGATCTGGACGAAGGGAGGGAGGAGAGTGAGGTTGGGCTATTTATTCCTCTAGCCCCCTGTTTATGTAGTATCACTTAGGGCTGACTGTGTTGTTCAACTGAAGATCACAGCTCCTGTCTCCAGGTTTCAGAAACTACTCCCTCCATTCCCCATCAAGCCTAGGGGTGATAATGTATCTCACTGTTTTTAGCCCAGTAGGGCTGAACTGTCCTTTGTGGTTTCCCTAAATCCCGCCTTTTATTAACCTTGTCTCATGACCCAGGGAGGGTGCCATACACTTCTTGCTAGGATCCTGACTTACACTGGAGCTGTTGGCATATACCTGATGATAAAGCTGTGAGCCTGAATGAAAGCCACTAAGGAGATCAGAGGACAGAGCTTGAGGCATATCAGCTTTTAGAGGTGGGCAGGGAAGGAGGAGCTGGCATAGGAGGTATGAGGGGGGAGGCCCATTAATTAGAGATTAAACCAGGTGAGCATGGAGTCACCAAAGCCCAAACAAGAAAGCAATCAAGAGGCAGGGGTTGCTGTGTCAAAAGCTACCTGCTGAGGGGTCAGGAGATGTGGAAACAGAGAACCCACCATCAGATTTGGCTATCAGTGAACTTTAATGTGAATGGTATAGACTTTGCAGAGCTCAGCTGCTAAATTTTGTCAGAGTCCCACAGATTTGGCCATCAGGGACTCTTAATGTCGAATGGTAATAGACTTCGTGAGCTCAGTCCTGCTTCATTTGTGAGTCCGACACCTACCTTCAATCGGATTTATGGGTTCTTGTGTGGTTGGCCCTTAGTTTAGTCCTCCTGCCTCTCCTCCTCCAAATCCCTGCCAATCACACTGCTCCTCAGCCCCTCAAAGCCTCTGCTCTGGCTGAGGCCTCCAGGGCTTTGCTCTTGCTGTATCTTCTACCTGGGACACTCTTCCTTCCCCCCATCTGTCACTTCCCCTGGCTCACTCCTACCTCGGGTCTCTTAGAACCCTCCTGACCCTTGAGTCAGGGGGAAGTGACCTCCTAAGTACAGTTGATTATCATTATCCACAGTAGTTACATTCTAGAAAGTTGCCATGAGCACTGCATTAGCAAATACTGAGCCATGGTTCTTAGAGGTAATACAGAGTTAGGTTCCTGCAAGCTTCTGGTCAATGCATTGTCATCAACTGATTAAAGCATAACCTGTTCTACATGTGTTTCTGTTTAAAGGCATAACCTTGTTCTGTGTGTATTTCTTTTTTAATATGTTGTTGATTCATTAACATTGAACCCATAGCCAACAGCACCATGAGTCACACCTGAATGAAGCTTATCCAAACACCTGTTTTTCTCCACAGGGCACATCACAGTTTTCTCATTCTTAGGAACACTAGACAGTGCTTCAGCACTAAGCTGGGGGCCATTATAAACAGTGAAATCAACAAGGAAAAGCACAAGGGTACAAAAAAATGTGGCACTAAATGGACCTTGGAAAGGACACTTGTTTATAGTGTGAGAGTGGAAATAAAAAGTCAAAATGTCACCTCGTTCAATCTCATTGGGAACACACACATGGGGTGACTCACATTTTTACTGACACTTTGTACATGTTTGTGAATGACCTTGACAGCACCGAGAGTATGGACTTGGGGGTTACAAATACATGTTAGCAAGTAGGAGAATTTGCAAATACAGAGTCCATGGATGAGGATAGGCTATTTTCAGTGCATCTGTTAATTATCTCACTAAGACCCTTTCTACACTATAATAGCAAAAAATTCATTACTTACTAGCTGTGTGACTTTGGGCTAGTTCACCTCTCTGTGCCTCAACAGTATAATCAATAGTATGACAGTAATAATAATACTTAGCTCTTAGAGTTGTTACAAGAATTAAATTAGTAAGGCTGGGTGCAGTGGCTCATGCCTCTAATCCCAGTACTTTGGGAGGCCAAGGTGGAAGGATGACTTGAGGCTAGGATGGCCTGGGCAACACAGCAAGACCCTGTTTCTACAAAAAATTTACATGATCTGGGCATGGTGGTGCACACCTGTAGTCCCAGCTGCTTGGGAGGCTGAGGTGGGAGGATCACCTGAGCCCAGGAGTTTGAGGCTATAGTGAGCTATGATTGTGCTACCTCACTCCAGCCAGGGCAATAGAGTGAGTCCCTATCTCTTAAAAAAGAAAAGAGAAGAATTAAATGAGTGAATTCCTATGAATAACTTAATAAGTATGTGATACATAGTAAGCACTTAGTGTTAGGTGTTATTATTACTGTCATATGTTTGTCTCTCTCATTGGATTATAAGCCCTGTGATGTGTTCCAAGACATTGCTCTTTTGCTAGTTGCTGGGAATGATAACACTAAAAGCTCACACTATATGTCAGGCACTGCTCTAAGTGTTTTACATTATTACTTCAGTTAGTATTTATGAGAGCCTTTAGTGGTGGTAGTTTCTATTTGTGATGGTGAATATTAGGTGTCAACTTGATTGGATTGAAGGATGCCTAGATAGCTGGTAAAATATTGTTTCTTGGTGTGAGGATGTTGCCAGAGGTGGTTAACATTTGAGTCGGTGGACTAGGAGAGGAAGACCCACCCTCCATGTGGGTGGGCACCATCCAATCAGCTGCCAGCATGGCTAGAACAAAGCAGGTGCTAGAAGGTGGGTTAAGCTGGCTTACTGAGCCTTCTGGTTTTCATTTTTCTCCCATGCTGGATGCCTCCATCTGTTTCTCTTGCCCCTGGACATCAGACTCCAGGTTCTTTGACCTTTGGACTCTAGGACTTACGCTAGTGGTTTACTGGGGGCTCTTGGGCCTTCAGCCACAGACTGAAGGCTGCACTGTCAGTTCCCCTACTTATTGAGGCTTTTGGACTCTGACTGAGTCAGTACTGGCTTCTTTCTTCCCCAGCTTGCAGATGGCCTATCATGGGACTTCACCTTGTGACTGTCTGAGCCAATTCTCCTTAATAAACTCCCTTTTATATATACATACATCCTATTAGTTCTGTCCCACTGGAGAACCCTGACTAATACACTTTTCTTATCTTCAAGAATAGGAAGCTGAAGCACAGAGAGGTAAGTTACTTGCTGAAGGTCACACAGATATGCAGCCCCAGAGCTGGGATTTGCACTCAGGCTTTCTAACTTCAGAATAAAGAGCAACTGGTTCTTGCCCACACAGAGCATTGACAGACTCCAGTTCCTCAGCCTATGCTTGCCTTGTTTTCATGAACACACTACTTTTAAAAAAAGGCTATTTAAACCAGTTTACAACAGTATTGTAAAAAGCTTTTAAACATTTTCCCATATTACTGGCATCTAATTCAGCGATTGTTTTTGTTTCGATGTTCCCTTCCAATGTCTGTCCATAGAATACTTTTCTTGATGCTAATTGTAGCATTATGCATTATAACTGGGTGTTTTGCTTTTTACCTGAGATTATCTTGTAACGTGTTCATTTTCCACTTTTCTGTGTCCCTTTCATTCTGGCCTGTTTTAATGGTTTTACCGATTAAAGAAAGGGAGGAGAACTTCTTCTTCCTGCTTCTTATGGCCTCACTAGCTACTCATACCTTTGCTTCTTGCATCTGTTCGCTCCCCCACCACCCTACTGAAAAGCCAGTGATGAACATTTATATAGTGTTTGCTAAGATTAAAACATGGAGTTGCAGATGTTGCTGTCAATCACTGACAACAGCAATTTCATGTGATTTTCAATCCAATATATGTTAGGTACTGCATTTACATATATTAACTAAATCATCAAAAACATCTAAAGTGTTGAGTATTATTATCATCATCCCCATTTACATATGAAGAAACTGAGGCAAAGAGAAGTTAAATAACTTGCCCAAGATCACATAGCTAGCAACTGGTAGATTCAGGATTTGGTCCCAAGAAGTGTGGCTTTGGAGACTGGGTCCTTCAACCACTGCCTCCCTGGAATGGCATCACTGAGCTCAAAATAACCAAATCCAATGTTGTTAAGGGAGTGGGAGCCACTTCCCTGTTAAGTGAATACCAGTGCCCGGTGCTTCTTCCTTTTAGAATGTATTATTTTACATATAAATGCATTCAATAGCTGTATGGCCCAAAGGCTAGGGAGTGGGCCTGTTCCTCACCACAACATCCCTAATTCACTGTACAGTGCCTAAAATAAATATGCTCCTCAATATTTATTGATGGAAGAAAAGAAAGAGGGAAAGTGGAAGGTGGAAGGTGGGGGATTGAGGACTGAGATGGCAGGTGAGATAAATTGTATTATAGAATGTGTCTGTTTGACTTGTATGGGAATTAGGCTTTGAGGGGCCACAAACAGGGTTGTATCTTCTATTTCAGGGGTCCAGAGTAGGGTGGACTACAGGAATGAGTTCAAGTCAGACATACTTTTTTTTTTTTTTTTTTTTTGAGACAGAGTCTTACTCTGCAACCTTCGCCTCCTGGGTTCAAGTGATTCTCCTGCCTCAGCCTCCCAAGTAGCTGGGATTACAGGTGCCCGTCACCATGCCTGGCTAATTTTTGTATTTTTAATAGAGATGCAGTTTCGCCATGTTGGCCATGCTGGTCTCAAATTCCTGATCTCAGGTGACCCACCCGCCTCTGCCTCCCGAAGTGCTGGAATTACCGTGCCTGGCTTCAAGCCAGAGATTCTTGATGTCAGTCAAATGGTGAAGCTCCTGCCTACAGGGCTGGGACCAGAGTTCAGAAGAAGGTGGAGGCTGGGTGGAAGGAGAGGGAGAGTGAGGAGTAACTCCCTGCAGGAGAGAGTCTTTGGGTCTGACGGTTCCCTTCTGCCCTGGGAAGCATGTGTGGTGCAAATCTATGTCTGGAATATGTAAGCCCTGCCTTTCTACCTGATTTCAGGCCATTGTCTAGAAGCCAGGTGGTTAATACTTTATGTTAATTTGATGTCTTGGAACTCTTTCCCTAAGTGCCAGATATGGCAGCAGAATACCTACAAATATACAAATGTCCTCAGGAAGGTGGACTTTTTGTTTCTTGTGCTCTGGGACCCAAGTTCTTTGAAAGAGTAAGAGATAAAAGGCTAAGACAAGTCCTGAAAGAGATAAAAACAAGGTGCTGATTCTGTCATCACCTGTCTCAGGGACCTTCTTTGTGACTCATTGTTTTCTACCTGTCAAAATGGGAAGCAGTGTGTCTACATAGCTTCTCAAAGTTATTGTCGTGATTGAATGAAACAATATGTTGAAAGTCTTTGGGAAAGTGTAAAATACCATAAAATGCAATTATTATTAATGCCTGACATAATTCACATTAGATAACATAATACAATTAACTATGTTGGTGAACTGTCACCTAACCCCCACCTCCACCCCGATTCCCCCATCTCACCATCTCCCTAAGAAGTAGGTTTCACACTTTCAAAATGAAATGGGAAAAACATTATTAGTATATGTATTAATTTTCTATTGCTGCCATAGCAATTATCACAAACTTAGTGGCTTTAAAACAATATACATTTATTATCTTACAATTCTGGAGGAAAGAAGTATGAAAGGGGTCTGATTGGGCTAAAATCAAGGTGTTGACAGGGCTGTATTTCATTCTAGAAGCCCCTTGCCTTTTCCAGCATCCAGAGACCACCTGCATTTCTTTCCTCATGGTCCCCTTCCTCCATCTTCAAAGCCATCCACGTGACATTGCTCTGTGCCTTTCTTCTGTGGTCACATCTTCCCCTCTCTTCTGCCTCTCTCTTCCGCTTTTAAGGACCCTTGTGATTACATTAGTGTATTAGTCTGTTTGCATGCTCCTAATAAAGACATACTTGAGACTGGGCAATTGACAAAGGAAAGAGGTTTGATGGACTCACAGTTCTACATGGCTGGGGAGGCCTCACAATCATGGAGGAAGGTAAAGGAGAAGCAAAGGTACCTCTTACTTGGCAGCAGACAAGAGGGCTTGTGCAGTGGAACTTCCATTCATAAAACCATCAGATCTCATGAGACTTATTCACTATCACGAGAACAGTATTTGGAAAGACTTTCCCCTATGATTCAATTACTTCCCAGTGAGTCTCTCCCATGACATACGTGGGAATTATGGGAGCTACAATTCATGATGAGATTTGAGTGGGAGCATAGCCAAACCATATCAATTAGACTCACCCAGATCATCCAACATAATCTCCCTATTTTAAAATCAGCCAATTAGCAACTTTAATTCCCCTTTGCCCAGTAACCTAACGTAGTTGTAGGTTCTTGGGATTAGGACATGGACATCTGTAACAGGTCATTAGTCTAACTACCTCAATATATATTTTTTGCACTTTCTATCCGGAAAGAACTTTGGCAAAATCACAATAGAAAGCCAAAATTCTTCCTAATTTGCTTCAGGTACTGCTGAATGAATCCTGACAATATCCTTCTCATGGGTAACCAGCAACACCTAGTGTCTCTCCAAATAAATTTCAACAGCAAGCTTGTTTAAAGTGTCCTGTAATTAAGCTCAGTGACTGATGGTGGAGAAAAGAAATTCTCACTATTCAAAGAGAGAGAAGGCTAGCACTTCTCTATTCTGTATGTCCTTTTGATTTATTTTGAGCCCCCACATCCATGCATCCATCCAGAAGTATTTAAATTAATTCTTTTTGGGGCATGGCACCACACTGGGCTCTGTGGAAGATATGGAAAGATAAAAATGTAATCCCTGTCCTCAAATTGCTTCCAGTCTTATTGGGCAGACGAGACACACTCTAGTAATTAAAGCATATGTACTCATTTACAAAGCACTGAAGACTTAAGGGCCAAGTGTGCTAGTTATAATTAGGTTCAGTTGTACATACAGCAACTGTACAACAGTGAAACCCCAAAGAATAGTGAATTAAAGAGCAGACAAATTTATTTCTTGCTCTTGTGAAAGAACTGATGCAGCTACTTTGGAAAACAGTTTGGCAGTTCCTCAAAAAGTTAAATATAGAGTTAACTATGTGACCCAGGAATTCTACTCCTAGGTATATATTCAGGAGAATTGAAAATGTATGTCCACACAAAAACTTGTACATTAATGTTCATAGTTGCATTATTCATAAAGTCCAAAAAGTAGAAACAACCCAAATGCCGATCAACTGATAAATGGATAAGCAAAATGTGGTGTATACATACAATAAAATATTATTCAATCATAAAAAGAAATAAAGTTTGATACATGATGCAACATGGATGAAAGTTGAAAACACTATACTAAATGGAAAACGTCAGTCATTAAAGGCCACATATTATATTAATCAATTTGTGTGAAATGTCCAGAATAGGCAAAACCATAGAGACAGAAAGCAGATTAGTGGATACTAGGGCCTGGGAACTGGGGAAGGGAAAATTGGGAATAACTGCTAATGGGTACAGGGTTTATTTTAGGGTGATGACAAAGTTCTGATATTAGATGGTGGTGGTTATTAGTCTGTTCTCACATTGCTAATAAAGATATACTCAAGACTGGGTAATTTATAAAGAAAAAGAGGTTTAATGGACTCACAGTTCTACATGGCTGGAGAGGCCTCACAATCATGGTGGAAGGCAAAGGAGGAGCAAAGGCACATCTTACATGGCGGCAGGCCAGAGAGCATGTGCAGGGCAACTCCCCTTTATAAACCCATCAGATCTCATGAGACTTATTCACTCTCACGAGAACAGCATGGGAAAGAACCTTTTCCTTGATTCAGTTACCTCCCATTGAATTCCTCCCATGACACATGGGAATTATGGGAGCTACAATTCAAGATGAGATTTGGGTAGGGACACAGTCAAACTATATCAGTGGTGATGTTTGCACAACTTTGTAGATGTAATAGGAACCCTAAAAACCATTTAATTGTACACTTTAAATGGGTGAATTGTTTTATATGTGAATTTTATCTCAATGAAATTAGTAAAAAATACCAAAAGGATCAGGGAAACAAAAAGAGTGATAAGTAATTAGAGGACATGAAGGAGAGATTAGAAAAGTCCCTCCGATTAGTTTTTTGATCCTTGGGTTCCTTCTTCAGATCTCAGAGTGATCCCTTTTTTTTTCCCATGTATTTCTTTCCCTCTCCTACACCCCTACTACAATCAGCAGAATGTTTACTATGTGAAGCTGACTCTGACCCCAGACAAGGAGAGAGATGGCAGTTCTATTCCTTATGCAGAGAAAATGGAGAATGTGCTGATGAAAACAGAATGGAACAGGATTCACGCCCCTTACTCTTGAGGGCATTCCTACATGAGAGGTACCTCTGGCTTTGGGGAGCAAATGCCCTTGGGATACCAGGTCCTGTGAGCCTGCTACACAGTTTACCTGTCTGTTTGGAGAGTGAGGAATCTTGGGGCGGGGAATGCTCAAAGCTAACTGTGTTCCTAATCTCCACAATGGAGAGCTAGTAGTGTCTGTCCTTGCTCCCTAGCTGGCCTGCACTCAGGGCCCGCCAGCTGTCTACCTTCTCTCTGTCTCCTTTGATAGAGCAGTTATTCATTAACACACATTCTGATGTCTCCTTCCCAGCCATGTGGCTTTTTTCTTGATCTGTTTTCTGTTTCTCATGCTGCTTTTTACTAGAAACCAATGCTACTGCTTCTTCACAGAGCAAGATTCGCAGCTCCTTAACCACCATTGTAAAGTGCGTATTTCCTTGTTCTGGGGAGGCTTTAGAAGCCCTGTAGTTTGGATCAGGCTCCATGCGATTCACCGCCGAGTGACTTATCTTCCGTCTGATGACCTTGCCTCCCTGGTGCTCATGGGTTCCTGGCGGGGTCTAGGTGGTATGGAGGATACTTGGAGGTTGAGTTTGAGATTGGCAGAGACCTTCTAAAGGATAGGCGTGTCCCACTGTTCCAGCTAAAGAGAGGGCCCAGAAGGAGCATGGATGGATTAAATGTTGATTATAGTTATCTGAGGACAGAAAAAGAAACAGGTTGGTAAATCTATCATCGAGTATTTCAGGGCTGGGATATTTGTATCAGTAAAGTATGGACTTTTAATGAATAATAATGTTTCAACGATTAATTGTGACAAGTGTACGTATACTGATTGTAGAGGACGTTCATCATGGGGAAAACTGGGCTTGGGTTATGGGGCAGCTGTGGCATTGTCTTTGTGAGTTTTTCTGTAATCTAAAATTTTCTAAAGTATAAAGAATAAGCGACTTCATTAGCTTCCTAGTCACCAACAAAAAGAATGTCCTCACCACATGCAGGTAGGCATTCATCTCTGCCTGGCTGGATTTTGAAAAAGAGTGAGTGTATTCAATATGCCTTTTTGATGGGTAGGTAATCAGACCTCACCTGTATCATCAGTGCTTTCTGGAAGATTATATCCCCCTTGGGAGAGCCGTTCACTGTAGGAAGTGGAAGGAAGGAGTAACCTATTTTATTACCTATACTAATTACTCATTGATTTTTGGACTATATCAGCACCCAC
This sequence comes from Rhinopithecus bieti, assembly GCF_001698545.2. Taxonomy (NCBI): domain Eukaryota; kingdom Metazoa; phylum Chordata; class Mammalia; order Primates; family Cercopithecidae; genus Rhinopithecus; species Rhinopithecus bieti. Next base: position 3,061,792 of record NW_016805834.1, on the reverse strand, counting down.
AAGTATGAGGCACAAGCTCTAGGCCTCAGATCTTACAGGGAAGAGGAATGCCCATAATCTCTGGCTCTCAAAAGGACATATGCAGCTAAGTACCCCATACCCTTCCAGCATCATCCTCATCAAATGTATTAGTTTCCCAGGGCTGCCATAACAAAGTACCAGAAACTAGGTGTCTTAAAACAACAGAAATTCATTCTCACAAAATTCTGGAGGTTAGAAATCCAAGATCAAGAAGTTGGCAGAGCCACCTTCCTCTAAAGGCATAGGGAGGCTTCTTCCTAGCACGGGTAGCTCCCAGCTATCCTTGGTGTTCTTTGACTCACAGCTGCATCACTCCAACCTCTGCATCACTCCAATCTTTGCCTCTGTCTTCACATGGCTTTCTTCCCTGTCAGTGTCCATGTCCTCTCCTCTTATAAGGACAGCAGTCATTGGATTAAGGTCCATTCTGATCCAGCACAACCTCATCTTAACTGATTATATCTGCAAGACCCTAATTCCACAAAAGGTCACATTCTGAGGTCTTGGTAGACACAAATGTTGAGGGACACGATTCAATCTGCTAGACTGAATGTGTAAGCACCTCCTGGGAAAACCAGTCACAGCTTGAAGAGTAGGACTGGCTGCCAAGTCATCTCCTTCCACCTCTTCAATCCCTCTTTTTTCTCATCTATGCCCCGTTAGGCCGGGGAATAGTTCCAGAGGCATCTTGTTCAGCCTCGCTGCCTGTCTTTAACAGTGTGTCATGGGAAGTGTGCTACCCATTGTGCTCAGAATCAGAGTCCTGGGACTCAGGGCTCCAGAATTCACTCCTGATTGACTCAGTTGCTCTGGCTTGTATAGCCTTAGCTCCTGCTCATTTTCAGACTAACTCTCATATTTGACAGAAGTGTGGGGACACCTTCAGTTCCTGATATTTGGCTGTGTGTTCTGGATGCAAACCTTACCTCGACTCTCTGAGATGATGTCTTCATGGATCAATCATTCCCCAACAGCTATTTGGACATGGGCCAGGTTGACTGCAGGCTCACTCATTGCCACTCATTGTCCTTAAGGGCTTCACTCACTCTAGAACCAGAATGTGTACTTCTGCTCCATCACTTCCATCTTCCTAGCCACCCACCCAGGACTTTAAAACTCTATTCTTTCTGGACAGGGTATATAATCTTTTCCAGGGCAAGCCCACTGATGTTACAGGTGGATTGTCTGATTACTCCATCATTAAAGGCATATTGAATGAATCATCTTTTCAACAGTCCAGCCATGGGGCAGGATTGAATGCTTATGATGTGGGGTGGGGGACTTTTTTTGTTGGTGACTTAGGTGAGCTAATGAAGGTGGCTTATTTTATACTTTTTGATAATTTTTAGGTTTACAGAAAAAATCAGACATATGCACACAGTGCCATATACCAGCCAGTTTTTTCCCCATTGATGAACGTTCTTACAATAGTATAGTACTTGCCCAAATTAATGTTGTAAAACATTATTATTTCATTAAGGTCCATAACTTTATGTACAAATATCCAGGGCCTGGAAATATCATTAGTTTTTACCCAATGGTTCTTTTTCTGTCCTCAGATTTATATAATACATTTAATCATCATGTCTCCTTTGGGCCTCTCTAGGCTGGAACGTTGGGACACTATCTTTAGGAAATGTCTTGCCATTCAAACTAACCTCAAGCATTCTCCTTACACCCTAGACCCAGGAACCCATGAGCACAGGGAAGGAAGGGTTATTAGAGGGAGATAAGTCAACTTCGGGGTGATGCATGGAGGTTTGATCCAAACTAGCTCTAAAGGCCTCCCAGAAAAGTGGAAATAACTTTTACAATGGTGGTTAGAGCGTATCTTGTCCTGTAAGAACAGTACTTTGGTACTGTGCCTTTGTCCTTGCTTTAATTGCCACCCACCACATGACTCCCAAATCTCTGCTCCAGTTCAGAGCTTTCTCTTAAGCTTCATCTTCAGGGAGTCAATGCAATGTCTCCATCTAGGAGTGCCAGGCACTTCAAACTCAGTGTGTTCCAAGCCATTTACCAATTTAACTCTTCCCTTGGTTAAAATTATAGACTTCCCTCTTTCCAGAATGAATTCATGCAGAGTTTTAAATTAAGATTAAATAGATGGATATTGGGCAGTTTTGGAGAAAGTAAAAAAGAACAAAACCCCCCAAACCACACAAAGAATTACGGTTGGTGGCAGTGCAGGAATTACCCAATCAATAGACTGTCAAAGCTTATCTGTACAAACTTTCAATATGATACGAGGGGATTTTGGGACACAAAATATACATAGTTGAGGAAATTGAGGTCAAAGTGTAACACATTTCATACCTCCTTCCAGATCTTTTCATCTTTCTCCTTTTTGATTCCCAGACCTGAATTAGGGGCCACTCTTTTTGGCCACGTTGTGTCACCCTTAGGCCAGGCTGAGCTCTTTGAAGTCTTCTGATGAGAAAGCATTCTTTTCCTGTCCCCTCCTCAACCCTGAAGCTAGTTTCTGCCCGTCCTCTGTAATGACACATTCCCAGCCTTGCCTTTGGTACATACCAGCAGGTGGATGAACCTAGAACCTCTTATCTGATCATTTATCCTGAGTCCTGTGCCTCAAGGCTACCACACTTCTCTCTCCGCCCTCTTGCATCAGAGTCCAGACCAGCAAACATGTTCAGGAAATCATAAGAAAGATAAAAAGCCTACAGTGCTCCAAGGACCAGATTTTCTTTTTTCTTTTTTTTTTTTTGAGATGGAGTCTCACTCTGTCACCCAGGCTGGAGTGCAGTGGTGCCATCTCGGTTCACTGCAAGCTCTGCCTCCCAGGTTCATGCCATTCTCCTGCCTCAGCCTCCTGAGTAGCTGGGACTACAGGCGCCCGCCACCACGCCTGGCTAATTTTTTGTATTTTTAGTAGAGACGGGGTTTCACCAGGTTAGCCAGGATGGTCTCAATCTCCTGACCTCATGATCCGCCCACCTTGGCCTCCTAAAGTGCTGAGATTACAGACATGAACCACCGCACCCAGTCCAGTTTTTCTTTTTAGATTGCTTATGGATCCAGAATTGAACTGGAGAGTTGAGTGGTGGGATCATTAGGGAAGCAGGAGCCTAGGAGAGTGACAAGTTCAGCATCATCTTGAAACTATCTAGACACATTCCTTGCCAGTCACCACCAATGGTCCTAAGATGTTTGTAGTTGAGGAAGACCTACAAGGACACATTCCTACAACAACAGAAAGTCCAGATGTCCTGATACCCATAACAATATATGCTTTCAAGATAATTATATTTATGCTTTGATGTACTCACACAGTAAAATGTCAAGGATAGTTTTCTTTAAATCGATATAATAATACATTTTGTTATGCTCTCTGCTCACCTGCATGTAGTCACAGCTTAGTTTAGTCTCTACATAGACAAGACGCCCAAATAAGAAAAACTTAAAACAGAGATGTTGTGTTCCTTGGCCTGCTTTCTGGAGATGCCCTACTCTGCAATGGAGTAGTTTCTAATAAATTTGCTTCTTTCACTGTGCTCTGAAACTAGCCTTGAATTTCTTCCTCTGTGAGATCCAAGAACCCTCTCTTAGGGTCTGGATCAAGACCGCTTTTTCCCGTAACTGGATGGACACCCACATAATAAAATTTATTTCCAAATATGGTGTAAAGTTATCTAATTCCAGCATTTCACTGCTAAATATGTTAAGGTTCTGACATTAGAGGCTCGGGAATGTACTGATGAAGATACTCGGATGTATAACACTGGCTGTTTCCCCTGGTATATTAAGCACAGTTTGTTTTTGAGATATCCAGTAATGAAGTGTGCCCATGAGCAGCTTTGGGCTCAATTCTGGCATTCATGTCTTAATTAGGTGGGTTTTGACTCATCATCATTTAGTTACCCATTTTTCTTTAACAGAGTGCCTTATTTATTTTATGCAATTAGAAGGGAAATGACAGAAAAGACCATTAACTCTACCTTACTGTACAAATCCCAGAAGTAATTAGGGACTTACATAAACAGCACATCTTAAATTATTTATTTGACAATCTCTAATAACAATGCCAGCAGTGTCGTATACTTTATTCTTCATTAAAGCAAAAGTGATTATCCTGCTATATAACTCAATCATCTGAAAAATTTAATTCCCATAACAACATTTGTTATTACTGTTGTGTAAAAAGGCAGATTAAAGACAGAATTTTGACACATCAAATTGGACTGCAGCACAAAAGCCAAAATAAGTGTTTCTTCCACTAGAGGACTGGTGCTTGGTCTGTTTTGGAAAGTCCTTCACCTGGATGGTAGCAGGTGATGGAGTTGGGCAGAATCTAATTTTCAGCAAGTTTTAATTTTTTCACTGCCTGGATGAATTCTAGAAATCAATGTTGCATAAGCTAATTTTGGTGGGGTTGGAGGGTAGTCCTAGAAAAGTGATTGATTTGATAAGATAATTTGGGAGGATTTTTAAACTTCCATTGAGCAAACAATTCAACATTTACTGGAATTCTTGGACCTGTGAGGATGTGGGATAGATGATAGATACCAAGTTAATAAGACATTGTTTCTGGCCTCATTGAGCCTGGGCTACTAGTCATTAATGTTTCCAGATCTCCTTGGGCACTTGGTCACCTGCCTGAAGTTAGGCATGGTTATGTCTTTTGCTTTGACTTATGGGAACTGTTATGGGCTGAATGTTGGTGTTTCCCCACCTTAAATTCATATGTTGAAATCCTAACACTCAATATGAGGAGGTAGAGCCTTTAGGAGGTAATTAGGTCATGAGGGTGGAGTCTTCATGAATGGGAGTAGTGCCCTTATAAGAAGAGTCACAAGACACCTGACTTCTTCAACCCTCCACCTTTCTCCCTGCCATGTGGGGATACAACAAGAAGGCAACTGTCTCTAAACCAGGAAGAGAGCCCTCACCAGACATTAGATCTGCTGGCACCTTAATCTTGGACTTCTAGCTTCCAGAACTGTGAGCAATACATATTTGTTATTTAAGTCACCTAGGCTATGGTATTCTGTTATTGCAGCCTAAACTAAGACAGGGACCCTGGGGAAGATTCCCCTTCCTTCTTATCTGTCTCCTAACAAGTAACCAGTGAGTTTTCTTTTTACTGTATCAAATCTAGCCCATCCTACTTATCACAGAAAGTAAGTTAGACTTCCCATCAAACCTGGTGATAGACAATCAGTGAGATGACAGATGCAAAGCACAATGATCAGCATGTAACAGGCCTCAGCAAAGGGTATTTTTCTTCCCACTTTCATTTAAAACAAAAATCTAATGAATTTTTTAAAAGCTGAATTTGTGTGTATTTTTCCTACAGCAATGTCTAGAAATGTTTACACGAGAGAGTTCTTCATTTTAGGGTTGGGTAACTTAGAGTCTGCTAATTGTTTCCCAATATTTATTCTCCTCTTCTCCCTTAGCAATAGCATCTCAGGATGTAAATGGGCATACTGCTGCCTCAAGCTAGAAGGCATTTGCCATGCTCCTTTGCATTACCGGGTGACTGTTAGACAAGGAGAGATTGAAACAAAGTGTTGTATGGGATTTCCATGAAGCCTCTTTTTAAGAGAGGTGGTACCTCTGTTTTTCCTTTTGCTCTCTTCTCTTGCCTGGGATGTAGATGCAGTGGCTGAAGCTCTAGTAGCTGTTTTGGACCATGAGGACGAGGGCCCCATATGAGGGATGGTGGAGAGTAAGCCAGAAGGTTCCTGGGTCCTTGGTCACTTAGTGGAGTGCCTTACAAGTCATGGACTGTCTACTTGTGGATTTCTTTGATGTAAGATAAATAAATTTCTAATTTATTTCAGCCACTGTTTTTTAATTAAAATTTTAATTTTATTAAATTTATTTTTTATAGTAAAAATAATATACAATTTACCATCTTAACCATTTTAAGTGTACAGTTCAGCAGTGTTAACTATATTCATACAAACTACTGTAGTTTTAATTTTTTAATTATATGGAACCAAACTTAATCCTAACTAAAACACAGTGGGTATTTTAACTGATCTTCAATAGACTAGTTAAATTAACAGACTCTCCATCTCCTTAGTAAAGTATGCTTGCTAATCATGGCCATCACATGCATACTCCCAGCTATTAAACTGTTCTCTAGGACAGTGGATCTCAATTTACGTGTGCATCAGAATTATCTCAAGATTTTCTGATTCTGTGGGTCTGGAGTGTGGCCTGAGAACTTGACATTTCTGATAAGTTCTCAGGACCTTGATGCTGCTGGTCTGGGGACGTACCTGGGGAACTACTGATCTAGGACACCATAGCCTTTGGTTTTTATCAGCAGTGCTGAATGTTAATAGGAAGCAATTGTATTTGTTCTTACACTGATTATGTGTATTATATTTCTGATTGTCATTGTGTAATTTAAATACTACCTTCATCTATGAGAATTTAGTTGAAAAAATTGTTGTTTATATGAAAACTAAATCAAATACTTCGTAACAACTTAATGTAGGTATTCATTAAAATAAAGCTACGAAGTGAGATTGGTGGGCCACTGTTAAATATCAGAATATCTATCTATCTATCTATCTATCTATCTATCTATCTATCTATCTATCTGTCTTGTCTATCTAGATATATGTATATATCTATATCTAAAACAATTATATATTCAAGTTGCTTTGAAAAGTCTTTAATTTATTGTTTTACTTTAAATAAATTAAGTCTATAAATTGTAAATGATGTGTTAATGCTGGAATGAGTTAAAACTTTGGTGAACTGTTGGGAAGGCATGATTGATTTTTGAAATGTGAAATGGAGATGAGATTTGGGAGGGGCCAGGGACAGAATGATATGATTTAGTCAATAAAGACAATATAGAACTTTAATCAGTGGATCCAATCTTTAAAAAAAACCCTTTGGAAAGTTGGCAAATGAGTGCATACTTAAACATTTTAAATTAACATTCTAAGTTAAAATAAAATGTTTAAATTAAAATATGCCTGGTGTGTTCTTTGCTTCCTTACTTTTTCAGTTAACTGATTGCTTAGCCTGGGTTACTATAGTGAAAATGCAGAGCATATGAAAATGGCTTATGTGCTTTTACTTTAATGAGGAACGCTATTTAAGCAGAATGAAGAAAAGGGGAGGGAGAGCTAACAGAATGCTGAATTGCTCTGGACTGCACTTAGATTCACATGACTGATTTACTGATCTTGTACAACTGTTTCTGATGTGGTTTGGCTCTGTGTCCCCAACTAAATCTCATCTTGAATTGTAATCTGAATTATAATCCCCAGGTGTAGAGGGACGAACCTGGTGGGAAGTGATGGGATCATTAGGGTGGTTTTCCCCATGCTGTTCTCATGACAGTGAGTTCTCATGGGATCTGATGGTTTTATAAGTGTTTGGAAGTTCCTTCTTCATTGCTGTCTCTCCTGCCTTCTTGTGAAGAAGGTGCCTACTTCCCCTTCTGCCATGATTGTAAGTTGTCTGAGACCTCCCCAGTCATGTGGAATTGTGAGTCAATTAAACCTCTTTCCTTTATAAAGTATCCAGTCTCAGGGAAGTTCTTTATAGCAGTGTGAGAACAGACTAATATAGTAAATTGGTATCTCAGAGAGTGGGGTACTGCTATAAAGATACTTGAAAATGTGGAAGAGACTTTGGAACTGGGTAACAGGCAGATGTTGGAACAGCTTGGAGGGCTTAGAAGACAGGAAAATGTGGGAGAGTTTGGAGCTTCCTAGAGACTTGTTGATTGTTTTGACCATAATGCTGATAGTGATATGGACAATGAAGTCCAAACTCAGATGGAGATGAGGAATCTCTTGGGAGCTAGAGCAAAGGTCAGTCTTGCTGTGCTTTAGCAAAGAGACTGGCAGCATTTTGCCCTTGCCCTAGAGATCTTTGGAACTTTGAACTTGAGAGAGATGATCTGAAACTGGAACTTACATTTGAAAGGGAAGCAGAGCATAAAAGTTTGGAAAATTTTCAGCCTGATGATACAATAGAAAAGAAAAATCCATTTTCTGAGGAGAAATTCAAGCCAGCTACAGAAATTTGTATAAGTGAGAAGGAACCAAATGTTAATAACCAAGATAATGGGGAAAATTTCTCCAGGGCATGTCAAAAATCTTGGCAGCAGCCCCTCCCACCATAGGCCCAGAGGCCTAGGAGGAAAAAATGGTTTCATGGGCTGGGCCCAGGGCCCTGCCACTGTATGCATCATCAGTACTTGGTGCCCTGTGTTCCAGATGCTCCAGCTCCAGATGTGGCTAAAAGGAGCCAAGGTACAGCTCAGGCCATTGCATCAGAGGGTGCAAGCCCCAAGCCTTGGTGACTTCCACGTGGTGTTGGGCCTACAGGTGCCCGGAAGTCAAGAACTGAGGATTGGAAATCTCTACCTAGATTTCGGAGGATGAATGGAAATGCCTAGATGTCCAGGAAGTCTGCTTCAGGGGCAGAGCCATTGTGAACAACCTCTGCTAGGGCAGTGTTGAAGGAAAATGTGGGTTTGAAGCCCCATACAGAGTCACCACTGGGGCACTGCCTAGTGGAGCTGTGAGAAGAGGGCCACCATCCTCAGATCCCAGAATGGTAGATCCATGGACAGCTTGCACTATGCACCTGGAAAAGCAGCAGACACTCAATGCTAGCCTGTGAGAGCAGCTGCAGGGGCTGAACCCTGAAAAGCAACAGGAGTGGAGCTGTCCAAGGCTGTGGGAATCCACCCTTTGAATCAGCATGCCCTGGATGTGAGATATGGAGACAAAGGAGATTATTTTGGAGCTTTAAGATTTAATGACTGCCCCACTGATTTCATACTCGCATGGGACCTGTAGCCCCTTTGTTTTGGTCAATTTCTCTCATTTAGAATGGGAGAATTTATCCAATTCCTGTACCCCCATTATATCTTGGAAGTAACTAACTTACTTTTGATTTTACAGGCTCATAGGTCAAAGGGACTTGCCTTGTCTCAGATGAGACTTTGGACTTGGACTTTTGGGTTAATGCTGGAATGAGTTAAAACTTTGAAGGACTGTTGAGAAGGCATGATTGATTTTTGAAATGTGAAATGGAGATGAGATTTGGGAGGGACCAGGGGCAGAATGATATGGTTTGGCTCTGTGTCCCCACCCAAATCTCATTTTGAATTGTCATCCAAATTGTAATCTCCAGGTGTAGAGAGAGGCAACTGGTGGGAGGTAATTGGATCATGGAGGCAGCTTTCACCATACTGTTCTCATGATAGTGAGTGAGTTCTCACAAGATCTGATGGTTTTATAAGTGTTTGGAAGTTCCTCCTTTGTTGCTGTCCTTCCTGCTGCCCTGTGAAGAAGGTGCCTGCTTGCCCTTCCACCATGATTGTGAGTTTCCTGAGGCCTTTTCATCCATGTGGAAATTTGAGTCAATTAAACCTCTTTCCTTTATAAATTACTGAGACCAAGGGAAGTTCTTTACAGCAGTGTGAAAATGGACTAATACTGTTTCCAAGAGGCTATGTAAATGAGTGCTTCTTAAGATGGTACATACAGTAAGAAGAAAGAAGCATTTACTTGCAGGCATCCATCTCCCATTGGTTAAAAGTTTGCTCCATGGGGCATTAATTCCCTTACACTCACAGTTGGGCATGCATGAGGACCAGTGTCAGCTTCATGGGTGCTGGCCTGTGGAGTCATATGGGGCCCTGGGATCAGAAGAGGTCCCACTCTTGGGGTTTAATGCTTTGCAGTCACTGTTTTGAAATTCTTAATAATTTTATCTTTGAATTTGTGTTTTGTAAGTGAAGTCTGAGGGACAAGAAAGTATGTGTTGGTGGGTTGGAGCCTGGGCTCACAGGTAGTCCTGTCTCCCCCGCTTCTCCCTGCCTTTCAGGAGGGTGTGTTCTCAGCAGCCTGCTCCCTTACTCATACTGCCTCAGCCCCCTTCCTCTGTGGGGGTGTGGATTCCAGCATGAGGAGGGCTGTATTGTATATGCTCAGTCATGAGGAGGGATCCTTGACTTCTGGGAGTGTTTGCACTCATCCTGTGCTCCAGGGAGTGTAACACTAAATAGAAAAATAAGATAGACCATGAGAGGTCAAGAGAGACACTGTGGAAGAAAGGAAAAGCTTTCTCCTGCTTTTGAACAAATGACCTCACATTTTTAGTTTGTACTGGGACCTGAAAGTCATGCAGCTGGCTCTAATGGGCACTAAGTGGGTCTGTTTGTATCATGTCTTGGTATCAATAGGGATGCACTGAGGCAAGTGGTAGGAGTGCACAGCACAGGCAGGGGGCAAGATATTACCAGGTTTTCTTTGACTGAAGTGGGTCAGAGGCCACATGGAGAAGGTCATTACAGTTGCAGCTATGTCTGAAACAAGTGGCCAAAGGCCCAGGGATGAGGGAAGGCCAAGATCTGAACTGGCACATAGGAGATACTGATAAAATTCTCCTCTTGCATCACTCAAATCAGCTCTGTACCCCGCCCCTCCCTGCGTCATATCTGGCTTTCACACTATAATATGTGGCCTTTATTTTTGTGATGTGAAGATGTCTTTATGTCTTCCCTGAGAAATGAGGTACAAGGTCAGTAATTCAGTCATCTTCAAAAGTGTGGCCAGCTGCAGTTTCTGAAAAGATTTTTAGTGAGAGAGTAAAATGAACTATAGCCCCATCATCTGTTTCTCTACCACTTATTCCAGATTTCCCTCTTCCTTGGCTAAAACTTTGACCGGTGTGTGGGTTTCTTTGCTGGTAGAGTGACCCAGACCATCCTTGAGGGGCCTCGTCCTTAGTTGCCTTAGCTTGGTCAGGCACTGGTTGTTCAATGGTCTATTTACTGATATCACTGGGCATGGAAGCACCAGGAAATACTCCAATGAGTCCCCTGGGGTTTCTGACATACTCCTTCTTGATCCCATTGTATAGCATCACCTAGCTTTTCATGACAATTAGAAATAAACTCATGCATCTGCCTGTTGATCTACTGGAAGAAATGAAAGTGAGCAATGAGGAGTTGAGGCTTCAAGGCAGTAGAAATCTTACTGTATTCCCTGATGGAAGTATCCCCACCCAGGACCAGGCCTCCTAGTGCAAGCAGAGCCTAAGGCTTAGGGAATGGGAAGCACACATTATGTGAGTCACTGGGAATTATGATGAAAAAGGTTAATCCTTCTTCTACCCACTGGTTCTTGGACTTGGATATTCTAGTTATTGGAGACACAGAACCATGTACTACTGCTTGCTGGTTCAATGCCTAGATCACAAACTGGAAAAGAGCACAGTAAGTTTGCAGAGTGTTATTCTAGCACATTAAATGAATCCTAACAGGCTATTACACTGTCTTATTGGCCTGAATGTTTCAGGGCAATGAAATGTGTGGTGAGACAGTGGAGCCATGGTCACATGTCCATCATCACCTTCCTTTAATGTAAAATGGGTCCCTCACACCAGGCAATATTATGTGTGATACAATGTCAACAGAATAGGCATGTGTAAATCTTGGATGGCTTGGATGGTGGAGGCATTATGGAGAGGAAAGGCAAACCTAATCTAAAGCAGGTATCAAACCTGAAAACATCTCTTCTATCTGAGGCAGAAGGTGATATAAGTGTAATTCTCTAGGAGTGGTCCCATATCAATGTCTCAGTGTCAGTCTCAGCTGTTGAAAAGTTGGGCACTCAGCAGTAGTATTAGCTATGCTGACCTTACTGAGGAGCAATTTATGATATTGGGTGCATCCTTGGCATGACAACATGGATGGAGCCTATGTATGAGCCAAATGGCATGGGTCTATTGCACCAGCACTGTGGTGACCAAAAATGTTCATAAACAAGTCACCCTGTTCATCCAGATGTTGAGAGCCTTGTCTAGGAGGGATGCTCTCTGGTGGGACACAAAGATCTAGGCACTTAGTACCTATATCCATATGTCCAGCCACATGCCTCTTCCCCAGACCTCGTTTCCAATTTTCTAATCTTGTTTTTTTCAGGACTCTGACCAAATAATTAAACCATTTTTGCCACTTCCTAGGAATCAATATATATCTTTACTTCAGACCATTCCATATAGAGTGAATCACCAAGTATACTGCTTACAGCTATGCCTACTGGGAGAATTTTCCTTATCACTGTCCTTAAGGCTTGCTCCTGGGTAATGCAGCTGTAGCATAGTTTATTGTATTTTACCACCAATGTATTATATTGACCCACCTATTATATGAATCATGGCTGAGTTTTTCCTTCCCCTGTTAATTGGTATTAGGAAACCCTTTACAAGGCTGTGAGAGTGAATTGAGGAAGAGGTGTTAGTGCAATGGAGTTAGGTGAATGGGAATCTGGGCTACCTATTCATGTGATTTATTCATTCCTTCTGGACTTGCTTAGGCCCAATCCTGAATATACCATTTTCATCGTACAGTGAATTGCTGCTGTGCTTGCCTGAACTCGTGATTCTGTGAGTCTGCTCATATCCAGCTTGATGGGCAATTTCAGTTGCATAGTCATTTGGTGCCCCAAGGTCAGGTGCTCAGTCTCTACTAGGTCTCAGTGGTATGCCAGCAGCTGTTTTACAAATGGAAAATAGCTGTTGGCCACAGAAGCTGTGGCCTTGCTTTAGAACCCTAGCTAACACTCCTATTAAGGATTTCCAGATGCTTCATGAATTATTCTTATCCACCACAGATACTAGATACTTTCAGCACCACCAGATCTGCTAAGTGATAAAGTGGCAGAGCAGCTTGCACCCATGAGTGGATTGCTGCCTTTTGAGTGCAATCATGGGGAGAAGGGTGAGGGAAAAGTGGGAGTGAGGTGGGAGAAGAGTGAGAAAAGATAAACATGTTATTATCCAACTGGTCACTACTGATATTTGAGAATGACAGACTTCTCAGTCTCGAGAGATTTTTTTTTTCTGGGGGGGCAGTACATATGGAGGTGGAAGGGAGAAGAATTTATCTGTCAGCTGTCATCATACCTTAAACATGCACGCCACAGCGCATGAATTTTCTTGCACTTCCCAAATGTAACTAGGTGGGGCTGAGCAGGGCTACCTTAGCAGGAGGTCTTTGGCATATTAATAGGGAGGATCCCTGGAAAACTTGGGTGTTGGATGTGACAGATGTGGGATAAGGGCACAAAGGTAAGTGCTGTTGGGTTGGCAGCTGGGTACAAAGCAAGTGACCAGAATCCCTGGATTCAAGTGAGACTGAGAGCCCTGAAGCAGCACAGAAGAGATGTCTGGCTTATCCATCAACTAGAGGTCCTAGGTGAATCGGATCAGAGGGTTTCTATGTCTTAATTAGAATTGACTGTGAGAATCATTCACCCTATCCTAATGACACACAAATCTCATCTGCAACCCTGACTTGTCCTTGAAACTCCAAACTCATGTGTCCAACGGCCTACTTAATCTCTCTCTATGGACATTTAATAGGACATCTCAAACTTAACATGGCCATAATGGAACTCATTATTTCTGCCACTGCATCAGGCTTGCTTCTTCCCCACTGAGTTGCTCAATTCCAACATCTACAAGTTAACACTTGTTCTTCTCTTTCCCTTGGCATCCCTCACCCCCTATACTTACCCCCATTACTCCAGCAAAACATCTTCCAAGATATATCTTGACTCTGTTTGCTTTTCTCCATCCTTATGACTGCTTCCCAGACAAAGCCATGTTCCTTTACTTGTGCTGTTGCAGTAACTTCCCAATACTTCTCATTCCTTCTACACTTGCTCTGCTTAGAATCTATTCTTCACATAGCAGCAGGAGTAATGTTCTAAAAATGTGAAGTCGGCCGGACGCGGTGGCTCATGCCTGTAATCCCAGCACTTTGGGAGGCCAAGGTGGGTGGTTCACAAGGTCAGGAGATCAAGACCATCCTGGCTAACACGGTGAAACCCTGTCTTTACTAAAAATACAAAAAATAAATTAGTCGGGCATGGTGGTAGGTGCCTGTAGTCCCAGCTACTCAGGAGGCTGAGGCAGGAGAATGGCATGAACCCAGGAGGCGGAGCTTGCAGTGAGCTGAGATGGCGCCACCGCACTCCAGCCTGGGTGACAGAGCGAGACTCCGTCTAAACAAAAAACAAAAACAAAAACAAAACTAAAGTAGATCATGTCACTGTCCTGCTTAAAACTCTCTAATATGCTCCCTCTTGTAGTTAGCGGAAAATTGAGTGATGGACAGAGTCTGATTCCTGCTGTGCTCTCTAGCCACACTGGATTTCTGTCTTTTTTTTTTTTTTTAGGATTTTGTGAAGTGGTGGGGTAAATACTCGGAGTTTGTCCTCTTGTGCCAAGAAGGTTAAGGACATGGACACACACAAGAAGTGAATTTAGGAGCAGAGGTTTAATAGGCAAAAGAAAGAAAAGGAAGAACAGCTCTCTCTCTTGCAAGAGAGAGGGGCGCCCAAAAGGGAAATCTGGTCCAAGGCAGTTGCACACCAGATTTTATAGGCAGGCTTGAGGAGATGGTGTCTGATTTATGTAGGGCCTACAGATTGGTTGGACCAGGTGGGATGTTTACATAGCAGGAGGGAAGGCTGGCCATCCCACCCTAATTTTATTATACAAATGGACTTTCCACTTGGTCAGTGCCATCTTATCTGCTCCTTACTGTACATGTGGCTGGCAAAGAGAAGGGAACATGGAGCTGCCATTTTGAAGATGCCTAGTCCCAGGACTTGTGCCTAGTCCTGTTGGCACAAATGCCGGCATTCATCCATGCAGGCTTCCAGCTTGCTTGTCTATGTCTGCAGTTCGATTTTACAGGCTGCTCTTGTTAGAAAAGAAAATGATTTTGGGGCTGCTTTTCATTAAAAGGAAAACCTTACCAAGGACTCCCATACCCACACTATCTGCCTAAATAATTTCTTTTTAAATCTTATATCATTTGCACTAGCTGTTCCCTCTGCCCAGAATGCTCTTCTCCCCGATGTGTGCATGCTGGTTCTTGTGATGTGTAGCTTAGCCTAAAGGTCATCTCAAAGAGTCCACCCAGTGTCTATCACATCTCCCTATCTCTAATTTTATCTTTTCTTGTTTGTTTTCCTTGCCTCGCCCCATTAGAGCGTGAGCTCCATGAGAGCAGAGAACTTGTCATTCTTTTTTGCTCTTATATTTCCTGACCTATAAATATAAGAAGAATGATTGGCACAAACTAGGCACTCAATAATAAATATTTATTGGCTGGGCATGGTGGCTCATGCCACCCAGCACTTTGGGAGGCCGGGATGGGTGAATCACCTGATGTCAGGAGTTCGAGATCAGCCGGGCCAACATGGTGAAGCCCCATCTCTACTAAAATTACAAAAATTAGCCAGGCATGGTGACATGTACCTGTAATCCCAGCTACTCGGGAGCCTGGAACAAGAGAATAGCTTGAACCCAGGAGGCGGAGTTTGCAGTGAGCTGAGACTGCACCATTGCACTCCAGCCTGGGTGACAAGATCGAAACTCCATCTCAAAAATAAATAAATAAATATTTCTTGAATGAGTTCATGGATACTGATACTGGTAATGGAAGTATTTATAACTAAAGACTTCTTCTTTATAAATACAAAATGCCCAATAGATGTATTTGTCAAATAATTTTTTTTTAATGGCATCCTGTTTTCCCATTTGACAGAAGAAGACATAAAGGCTGTTTCTGGAGGACTAACAGTTAGAGGCCGGTGGCCCTGATAGGTAATGCAGGATTTCCTAAGGAGGATTTGGATTTTGGGTCATTTGGTTCAGTTAGTCGTGACTAACTGGCTGAAAATTTTAAATTGACCACATTCAAGTTCATTCATTTGTGTAGCATAGAGAGAACTGGAGCCTCTAAGAGGCCAAGAGAAAACCTTCAAATCTCCTTACTGGGCCAGGAAGTTGCTTCTGATATGTAGAAAGCACACAATACAAGAAGCATATTCTAGAACCATTAATGGTTTAGCATATTCTAAACCATTACAATTATATGCACTCTCCAGAGGAATGCCCTCATCATTCTTTGATGTTATTTTTGCTACTGCCCTTGGAAATCATCTAGTTTAGCTTTCTCATTTTATAGATGAGGAAAGTAATGACTAGAGAGATAAAGTGACTAGTTCAAGGTCATTCTGTTACTTAGAGGCAGAGCCAGGACTAGAATTCAGAGCTCCTAACAAGACTTTTACAATATACCATGGAATCTTTTCTCTTATTCTCGCATTCCCATGGAAAAAAAACAAAACCAAAAAACAAACTCGCTTAGATTTGTTTTAAACAATGTCCTTATGAGTGCTGGTGGAATCACCTTGGTCTCTGATGCCTGCAGTGGCGGTAATGAGGAAGGCGCTGATCTTCCTTTCTCATTTTGCCTAGAATATTCTTTTTTTTTTTTTCCTAAAATTTTTTTTTTTTTTTTTTTTTTTTTTTTTTTTTTTTTTTTGAGGCGGAGTCTCGCTCTGTCGCCCGGACTGGAGTGCAGTGGCCGGATCTCAGCTCACTGCAAGCTCTGCCTCCCGGGTTTACGCCATTCTCCTGCCTCAGCCTCCCGAGTAGCTAGGGACTACAGGCACCCGCCACCTCGCCCGGCTAGTTTTTTTTTTTTTTTATTTTTAGTAGAGACGGGGTTTCACCGTGTTAGCC
>NW_016805834.1:3037464-3045125 GCF_001698545.2 Rhinopithecus bieti | reverse complement strand
GCCTCCCGGGTTTACGCCATTCTCCTGCCTCAGCCTCCCGAGTAGCTAGGGACTACAGGCACCCGCCACCTCGCCCGGCTAGTTTTTTTTTTTTTTATTTTTAGTAGAGACGGGGTTTCACCGTGTTAGCCAGGATGGTCTCGATCTCCTGACCTCGTGATCCGCCCGTCTCGGCCTCCCAAAGTGCTGGGATTACAGGCTTGAGCCACCGCGCCCGGCCAGAATATTCTTGACTCGTCATCAAACAAGTATTTATCATCAAAAGGAAGTCATTGTATTTTCATCTAGGACTCCAGTGAGACTTAAAAGTCACAGCAAACATTCTCATTCTGACCAGTTAACACTCTATTGAAACTCACTAGAAATAAATTCCTTGGAGTGTATTTTCTCACAGTGACATAGTTTGTCTCCTCAGGAATCAACACAGGTGATTGCCTTTCTACCTTTCCTTGACAGATTTAGGTTTGCAGAATTTCAGTAAGTTTATACAGCTGTCAAAAAATCAGAACTCTTTTTCTTTGTACTGTATTGCTGTAATTAATAGGACTATCAGGACTGCAAATAATTTAGAAGATTTGGGGGAAAACTGAATATCTTCCATTGCTGAAAACAATTCAATTCCATATGCTCTTTCCTGTGTATGTGCTCACCATTGACTTCTTTCCCTGTCTTCCTGACTCCAGGGGTGGAGATGGGGTAACATTTTCAGTTTGCAGTTTTGCATCCATATTTGTTTTCTGTAGATAATTCTCAAGATGATTAGAAGGATTTGGTAGCTGGGGGTGGTGAACACTTATGAGAAATTTGAATATCTTATTAGCTCTGTCAATATCTAGCTAAGCATATGACCAAGAAGTTTGGATCAGGGTATTACGGTTGGAGCCCCTTGTAACAGCGCCCTTTCTAAATATTTTGTGCGATGATTAGAGCAGCATGATGGTCTTTTGTTTCCAGAGTGGGTTTGGGGAGTAGCAGACAGTCCAGAATTTTGAGTTCATTTCTTCTGGAGCAAAAGATTGAGCCCAAACAACTGGCAAAAATCATCCCCCGTTGCTCCTTCCTGCAGGTGACTTTCATATTTGCTGGAGCTGCCTGTTTTCAGTGCTTTCTGAGTCCTGCTCAGTCCCTGAAGAGGCAATTGCACATCTTGCTGCACATGCCCTGTAGCCCTACCTTTGTGCAGCCGTTCCCTCCTCAGTAAAATGTTCTCAGCACACAAAAGCAGCCGTTGAAGGGAACAGCTTCAGTGCAGCATGCCGGCTGCAGCGCGCCGCTGCACCATCTCCAGTGGTAACAGACGCTGCTAACCCTGCCTAGGAAACTAATGGAGCGTCCCTAAGAAATCCAAACTCCAGCTTGGCTCACCCCAGCCTTCTCCCCCACCTTCAGACCCCCAGGTGAGACTAAAACAAACCAGCACACCATGCGACCAGCAGACAGCCCGGTCAGCCTTCCTGTATGGACCTGGGCTTGCAGCACGCGGATCATCGCGGAATTCGACCTGAATCCTAGCATGTTTTGTTTTGCGGAAAGAAATGGTGTCATCATTGTTTTCCTTTGTTTTCCAGCAATTTATTTTCTGGTGGTAACGTAAAACATTTCCTCTGGGATGGGCTGAGAAAAGTCAGATAGACATTTTTACAAGTGCAAAGTACTTTGGCTTGATTCAGAGTGTGAGATTTCAGAAATGCCTCGTACTAACCAGGTTACCCAGGCAGGGCTTCAAGCTGCCTCCCGAGAATGGTGGCTGAAAGCCAATGGTACAAATGGGATGCTGCAATTTGTGGGGATCTGTTTCAGCATTTATATTTAAATACATTTCCCTCAAAGAATTTTTAATTGGAGATTTCGCCTTGAGATGCTCAAATCAATCGGGGAGCCAAACCTAGTTATTTCGCTTCGTAACCAAGCTTTATTTCAGGACTTTCTTTCCGCTGCGGTTCTTGCCCCAAAGCGATCTGTAAAGCGAACCCACTCTGATACAGTTTGAAAAGTGCATTTTGTACTTGGCTCTTTCTTTGATCGAATTAATCTGGGCTTTTTTGTCGTTCTAAATGAGGCCTATGGGCTGACAATGTAGCTGTTTAAAGGGGATTTTAGGGGATAATAGCCAATGCAAATAGTGCCATGAGAATGGCAACTTGCTTTTGCACTTTCAATCACATAATAACAGCAAAGAAAGCTTTTAAAATGAATTGAAATTTTGTGGCATGCCATCTGGGATTATTTGGGGAAACAGTTCTGAATACTGCAGTTGGGCAAAAGAATGGAGGTATGGTCTGCTCTTAAGCTGACATGTTTCAGATGGCAACCTTATGCTGACTGGTGCAAAGTTGGCTAGCATTTTTTTTTTTTTATTTTCTTTCTCTTGGATTATCTGCAAAAATTCTCTTTGATTGCTGGTATTTGGGTCTGAAAAACTTTTCTATTGTTGAAGAATTCAATTCAACTCCTTGCAGCTGCTGATCCCTTTATTGTTCTACTCGTTATGTGTATGCGTCTCAGATGAATGTAGCCAAGCCTTTTAGTGCCTTAATAGGTGTCTACATAAAGGTCATTTATTCTGTCGTACTTGTTTCAACAAAAGTTTATACACAAACAACAACCACAGCTAAAACATTCACATTAATCAATTTCCTCCTGATGCAGAATGCAAAAACTGCCTCAAGCCATGTCTAGGCAAGAAAAATGTTTTCCGTATATGATGTTGTAAAGCAGCAAATAGTTTAAGCAATTTCATTATGAGCAAAGCATAATTGTTTCAGCACAGTTCCTACCCGAGAGAGCCCATTCTGGTGCTTCTGTGTCTCTGCTACCACACTCAGGTTAGGGTGGAGGGCAGAGAGGGACTTAGGATGAAGTTTGTTGAGGTTTTCTCTCTTTCATCGATGTTTACCCTGGTTTTGGAGCTGTTTTCTATAAACTTGTGGTGGGCATAAGCTATCGTCTCTGCAGGAAGGGATGCATAGGTAATACTAGAATCTAGAGAAAATTACATAAAGGAGTACAATCAGGTATCTAGATTTTGCAAAAAATAAATGATTTCCTTGCAGGTGTAAGTGCCCCTGATGTACAAAATGACCATAGCCATCCCTTTTCATCATCAAACTCCGGCAATGGCTGCTTTTAGAAAGAAGTAAGTGATGAAAATAATAAGCTCCCAATCATTAACACTGTTGAGGATGCCGACATGCTAACTAAAATGCTGGACGGGACAGAGACAAGCAAGGGTTTCTAGGGGGCCTTGTGCTGTGAGGGGACTGCCCAGCACAGTGGACGTCATGTGGGAATTACAAAACTCTGGCCACGTGCGGGAGGGAGCGAGGAGGCCCACCCACTCTGCCTCCCACAGCAACTCCAGGGAGCTTGCCTCCGCTGCTGGGTAATTCAGAGACACTGCCACGTTCTCCAATTCATCTCAGGATGATACTTAGTCCTGTCATCACCCAAATCCTTCAGGAAATCAAAAACACATGACACGGCATCCGCAGGTTCTTCTCTGCTGCGTCGGTTTGCTCATTCATGAATCTTCCAAGCTCAAGGCTTAGACTTGAAAGGTTAAAGATTCAAGTCCCAAGATGCCTCACAGGATTTTGTGAAGGCCAATAACGCTGTGATTTGACCTCTGTGTGGTTGGAGCGAGGGATGTGGTGTCATTGTTCTCCCAGGACAGCTACCTGATTTTCTCCCACGATCACTTCTCAGTCATTTGTTTGGATGGGTGCTTCCCAAATTTTAATGAGCATGTGGATGACTGGGGCTCTTGTTAAAATAGATTCTAATTCAGTTGGTCTGGAATGGGGCCTGACGATCTGCATCTCTAGCCAGCTCCCTGGTGAGGCTGATGCTGCCAGGGGCTCTGGATTCTAACTCACCTGGAGACGAGGTGCACTCTCACTGTCCCAGAGCCAAATATCCATTTGTAACATGATGGGAATAAAAATGCCCATTGATACAATGAGGAATTTCTTGACTTTTCAACTCCACTAGCTTTTTTGGGAGATTAGGAAGGGTATGGGGACAGCCTAGTTTTAGGTAGGCTTATCTTACGGTTTATCTTGCACCTGATTTGATTCTTCAGTTTCAAGAAGCAGAGACAAAGTAAGTGGTATTTGATCTCCGTCTTTGATCATTTCTGTATTATTCACTCATTTAAAAAATTACCAAATATATATCAGAAGCCTACTATAGGTGGGTGCTGTACCAGGTGCTGTGGCTACAGTGGTAGCAGACAGATCTCATCCCTGCTCCCCTTTGGTTTACACTCCTAGAGCCTGGAGCAGGGAGGCTCAACCCTAGCCACACCCTGGAATCACTTGGGGATTTTTTACAATTGATAAATGCCTGGGCCCCACTCCCACTCCCAGGGAATCAAATTTAATTGGTTGGGGAGGAAGCTCAGTCATCAGCATTTTTGCAGAGCTACTCAGGGGATTCTGGTGTGTAGCCAAGATAGAGGATTGAACTACATGGGGGAGGATGTGGGTGGGAATTGGGAGAAGAGCTGTCTCAGATCCCAGACTCCAGAATGGGGGGCACAGGATCTAAGGGATGAGCATGTAAGTGAAGCTCTCTGTTTCCCTGCCAGCCCACCTTTCTAGAGCATGAAGCCCATTATAGCAAAGAAGGAAATGGCAAAGTTACCATTGCACATGGCGTAACCTTGTAGCATCACAATATACTCATGTGTAATGACCTCACGTACTGGTTCTAAGTCACAGTATATGCTGTCTTCCTGTTCCTAAAAGTGAACTAGCCCCTTCACTGTTGCTTTGGTGCAAAAGAGGGGCAGGTTCTAGTTTGGGTGACCGTCGTGGTTTCTCTGGAACTGAAGGGCTTCCCAGAATGTGAAACTTTCAGTGCTAAAATCAGGAAAGTCCTGGGGAAACCTGGATGAATAGGTCACCCTAGTTCCAGTGTGATGACTGTTACTATGGGGTTCTAAATTTGACATCAAAAGCATAATTCATAAAAGGAAAAGTTGATAAATGGATCTTAAAAACTTTGGCTTTGAGAAAGTCTATGTCAAGGGGATCAAAAGATAAGCTACAGACTGGAAGAAGATATTTTCAAACCACATATCTGATAAGGGACCAGTATTTAGAATATATAAAGAATTTTCAAAACTTAGCAATAAAAACCAAATAATTCAATTAGAAAATGGGCAAAAGGCATGAACAAGTATTCACTGAAGAGACTACACAGATGTCAAATCAGCACATGGAAAGATGTTCAACATAACAAGGTATTAGAGGTATGCAAATTAAAAACCACAATGAGATATCTCTACATGCCTATCAGAATGGCTAAAATGAAAAATCACAATGATGAATGCTGGTGAGGATGTGGACAAAATGAATCACTCATACATTGCTAGTGACAATGTAAAATAGTAAATCCTCCCTCCCTCCCTTCCTCCCTTCCTTTCTTCCTTCCTTGGTCTTGTTCTGTTGTTCAGGCTGGAGTGCAATGGTGCAATCATAGCTCATAGAAACTTCGAACTCCTGGGCTCAAGTGATCCTCCTGTCTCAGCCCCCTGAGTAGCTAGAACTACAGATGTGCACCACCATACTTAGCTAATTAAAAAAAAAACCAACTTTCTTTTTTGTTTGTATAGATGGGGTCTTGGTATGTTGCCCAGACTGGTCTTGAGCTCCTGGCCTCAAATAATTCTTCTGCCTTGGCCTCCCAAAGCACTGGGATTACATGCATGAGCCACTGGTACCCAGCCAAGTTGTTATCTTTCTATGCATGCCTGTATCTCTATAATATAGTGATAACTATATTAGGCTGTTCTGGCATTGCTATAAAGAATTACCCGAGACTGGGTAATATATAAAGAAAAAAGGTTTAATTGGCTCCCTGTTCCACAGGCTGTACAGGAAGCACGGCTGGGGAGGTCTCAGGAAACTTAAAATTATGACGGAAGGCGAAGAGGAAGGAGGCACATCTTACATGGCCGCAGCAGGAGGTAGAGAGAGAAGGGGGGGCATACACTTTTAAACAACCAGATCTCGTGAGAACTCACTCACTATCATGAGAACAGCAAGGGGGAAATCTGTCCCCATGAACAAATCACCTGCCACGAGGCCCCTTCTCTAACACTGGGGACTATAATGTGACATGAGATTTGGGCAGGGACACAAATCCAAACCTTATCAGTAACTAATGCTCATAACAACAGTTCTGAAATATTGAATCTTGAAGTGCTTTTCAATTATCAAAAATGTTTTATAAGTGTTATTATAGGTAGACTCTACTGTATCACTCTTTTCTGCAAAGTGGTATCCATAGTTAGTCTCCTAATGGTGTCTCTTCATTAATTACTAGCTGCTGATCCAGAGCACCTGGATCTGCTCTTCTCTAGCACCTGAATGTTTAGGGTTGAAGACATTTGGAGGAAAGAGAACTCCAAGCTCATTATGTTGCTAATAGAAGGGCTCATCTGTTAGTCTAGATCATTAGCCCAGTTGGATCTTCAGGTTCAGGAATCCTGAAGTGCCAAGCCATGGGACTCGTTTGTATTGGTCATGCTAAAACGGCATCCTACTGGAGCGCCTACCTCTAGTACCTGAGAAGTAAAAACAGCTGATTCCCATATAGTACTTACTATGTGCCAGACACTATTCTAAGTGTTTTACATATGTTAACTTACTTTTAGTTCTCCTTACAACCCTATGATATGTACTACTCCTATCCCCACTTTGCTAATGAAAAGTGGGTCAAAGCTTAGCAGAACTTAGTTCATCTGGCTCTGGAGTCTAGTCCCTTTCAAAAAGTATACAAATGTCTAGGCTTTATAACAGGTCCTCTATTTGAATGCCAAATATTTTAACATGCCCTGAATTTTCTGGAATTTGTTTTGGTTCCCTTTTTAAAATCGATTTGTCCATTAAGTATCTACATCACAAAGCCTTTGGACCTACACGCAATATTCCAATTTGACAAAATAGTAAAGTTACAGCAGGATGCACTAATTGTAGAGTCTTACAGATGGCAAAATGGTGTCCAGATAGAGTAATATGATTCTAAATGTCATTGTGCATGTTATCTGTTTTGAGGAATCCTGCATAATTTACTGGTACTATGGAATATATATATTTTTTTCAACTTTTATTTTAGATTCAGGGATACCTGTGCAGGTTTGTTGCCTGGATATAATGCATGATGCTGAGGTTTGGGGTGAGAATGATCCTGTCACCCAGGTACTGAATATGGTACCCAACAGTTAGTTTTTCAACCCTTCTCCCCGTTTTTCCCTTCCTGCTCCAGTAGTCACCAGTGTCTATATTGTTGTCATCTTTATGTTCGCGAGTACCCAATGTTTAGCTCCTATTTATAAGTGAGAACATGTAGTATTTGGTTTTCTATTGCTATGTTAATTTGCTTAGGAAAATGGCCTCCAGCTGCATCCATATTGCTGCAGATGCTGCAGATGAAATACTTTCATTCTTCTGTACAGCTGTGTAGTATTCTATGGTATATATATATATATATATATATATATATATATATATCACATTTTCTGTATCCACTCATTGATTGATGGGCATTTGGGCTGGTTCCATGTTTTTTCCAATTGCAAACTGTGCTGCTATAAACAAGCATGTGCAGGTATCTTTTCATATAATAACTTCTTTTCCTCTGGGTAGATACCTAGT
>NW_016805834.1:2992224-3037240 GCF_001698545.2 Rhinopithecus bieti | reverse complement strand
TATATATATATATATATCACATTTTCTTTATCCAATCCACCACTGAGGGGCACCTATGTTGATTCCCTGTCTTTGCTATTGTGAATAGTGCTGTGATGAACATGCAAGTACATGTGTCCTTTTGGTAGGATGATTTGTTTTCCTTTGGGTATATGCCCAGTAATGGGATTGCTGGATCAAATGGAAGTTCTGTTTCAAGTTCTTTGAGAAATCTCCAAACTGCTTTCCATGGTGACTTAATTTGTATTCCCATCAACAGTGTGTAAGCATTCCCTTTTCTCCACAACCTTGCCAACATCTGTTGTTTTTTTTGATGTTAATAGTAACTACGCTTACTGGTGTGAGATGATATCTCATTGTGGTTTTGATTTGCATTTCTCTGATGATTACTGATGTGGAGCATTTTTTCATGTTTGTTGGTGGCTTGTATGTCTTCTTTTGAGAAGTGTCTGTTCATATCCTTTGCCCATTTTTATATGGGGTTTTCTGTTTTTTTCCTTGTTGAATTAAGTTCCTTATAGATTCTGGATAGTAGACCTTTGTTAGATGCATAGTTTGCAAATATTTTCTCCTATTCTGTAGGTTGTCTTTTTATTCTGTTGATAGTTTTGTTTTTTTTTTCTGTGCAGAAGCTCTTTAGTTTAATTAGGTCCCACTTGTCAATAATTTTTTTCTATTGCTTTTGAGGACTTAATCATAAATTCTTTCCTAAAGTCAATGTTCAGAATGGTGTTTCCTAGGTTTTCTTCTAGGATTCTTATAGTTTGAGGTCTTACATTTAAATCTTTAATTCATTTTAAGTTAATTTTTGTATATGGTGGAGGTGAAAGTCCAGTTTCATTCTTCTGCATATGGCTAACCAGTTATCCCAGTATCATTTATTCAATAGGCAGTCCTTTCCTCATTGCTTGTTTTTGTCAACTTCATCAAAGAGCAGATGGCTGTAGGTATGTGGCTTTACTTTTTGGTTCTCATTTCTGTTCCACTGGTCTATGTGTCTGTTTTTGTATCAGTACCATGCTGTTTTGTTTACTGTAGCCTTATAGTATAGTTTGAAGGTGGGTAAAGTGATGCCTCTGGGTTTGTTTTTTTTTTTTTTTGCTTAAAATTGCTTTGGCTATCTAGGCTCTTTTGGTTCCGTATAAATTTTAGCATAGCTTTTTTTGTTTTTCCGATTCTGTGAGAAATGACATTGGCAGTCTTATAGAGATAGCTTTGAATCTGTAGATTGTTTTGGGCAGTATGGCCATTTTAATAATATTGGTTCTCCCAATTCATGAGCATGGAATGTCTTTCCATTTGTTTGTATCATCTATGATTTCTTTTAGCAGAGCTTCGTAGTTCTCCTTGTTGAGTTATTTCACCCCCTTGGCTAGATGTATTTGTAGGTATTCATGTGTGTGTGTGTGTGTGTGTGTGTGTGTGTTGGCAGGAGGCACTATTGTAATTGGGTTTGCATTGTGGCTATTGTAAATGGGTTTGCATTCTTGATTTGATTCTCAACTTGAACATTATTGGTGTATAGAAATGCTACTGATTTTTGTACATTAATTTTATATCCTGAAACCTTGCTAAAATGATCAGTTCTAATAGCCTTTTGGCAGAGTCCTTAGGGTTTTCTAAGTATAGAATTATATCGTCAGTGAAGAGAGATAATTTGACTTTTTATTTTCTTATTTGGATGCCTTTTATTTCTTTCTCTTGCTCAATTGCTCTCACCAGCACTTCCGGTACTATGTTGAATACAAGTGGTGAGAGTGGGCATCCTTGCCTTGTTCCAGTTCTAATGGGAAATACTTCTAGTTTTTGCCTATTTGGTGTGATGTTGGCTGTGAGTTTGTCATAGATGGTTCTTATTATTTTGAGGTATGTTCCTTTGATGCCTAGTTTCTGGAGGGGTTTTGTCATGAAGAAATGTGGGATTTATCAAAAGCTTTTTCTGCATCTATTGAGATGATTTTATGGTTTTTGTTTTTAATTCTGTTTAAATAAATGTCAATCACATTTATTGATTTGCATATGTTGAACCAACCTTGCATCCCAGGAAACAAGCCTACTTGATCATGGTGAATTAACCTTTTGATGTGTTTTTGAATTCAGTTTGCTAGTATTTTGTTGAGGCTTTTTATGTCTATATTCATCAGGAATATTGGCCTGTAGTTTTCTTTTTTCATTGTGTCTTTGCCAGATTTTGGTATCAGGGTGATGCTGGCTTTGTGGAATGAATTAGGGAGGAGTCCCTCCTATTTGTTTTTTTGGAATGGTTTCAGTAGAATTGGTACCAGCTCTTCTTTGTATGTCTGGTAGAATTCAGCAGTGAATCTGTCTGGTCCAGGGCTTTTTATGATTGGTAGGTTTTTTTATACTGATTCAATTTCGGAACTCAACATTAGTCTGTTCAGTGTTTCAATTTCTTCCTTATTCAATCTTGGGACATTATGTGTTTTCAGAAATTTATCTATTTTCTCTAGATTTTCTAGTTTGTGTGCATAGAGGTGTTCATAATAGTCTCTGAGGATCTTTTGTATTTCTGAGGGATGAGTTGTAATGCCACTTTTGTCATTTCTGATAGTGTTTGATTGGACCTTCTCTCTTTTTCTTTGTTAATCTAGCCAGTGGTCTGTCAATCCTGTTTATCCTTTCATAGAACCAACTTTTGGTTTTGTTGATTCTTTTTATGGATGTTTGGGTCTCGATTTCATTCACCTCAGCTCTGATTTTAGTTATTTCTTTTATCCTGCCAGCTTTCAGATTAATTAGTTCTTGTTTTTTCGCCAAGGAGAAACTGCGGCTGTAGTAGCCTCTTCCTGCCCCTTGTGACTGGAGAGAGCCCAATTCTAGCCCTTCTGTTGAGGCACTTTCCACAGTTCTGGCTGTGGAAACCCCTTCCATAGTTCAGAGTAGGTGCTTGAGACTAAAATGCCTGCGTGGCCATGCTGCCGGGCTGCCTAAGAGTGGCTGATTGTTATGAGCTTGGATTAAGAATGGCATCTTGCTCTCAGTCCTGGGTCTAGAAAAATGTCTGCAGCTTTTCCTGGTGTCTTTCCTTCACAGCATCTCCAAGCCTCTCCCCAACTTAGCTCCAGGGCTTGGGAGAAACAAAGTGGTCTCCCTCGGTCTGGGTTGCTCAGAGCCCCAATGGAAAGGTGAGTCACAGAGAAGGGGGTTTCTGCCTCCTCATGTACTGGGGCTTCACTTGTTTTTATCAACCAGACATTGTCACAGGGGCTGTTTACTGACGTTCTCCTCTTGGGGATCTGGGGTATCTTTTATAATTCTGGTGGATTCCCTTTTCCTTCTTGAATTAAAGCTCACAGACTTGATCTTTATTTACTGTCTTATTATTTGCAAGTGGCTAAGGCATGATGAAAGTCTGTAATCCACCATCTTAGGGAAACAATGGGAATAATTTGTTGAATTGTGTCATTTTCATTTATTTGACATTTTGATTCATTAGAATGTGTCATTTGTTTATGTTTACTGATTGTTATTTTCCCATGGGACCTTTGATGATGAAGGACAAGCTTGATGTGGAAATCCTAATACATTTTAGAGGAATTATCTGAAGCATGTGTCTGTTCTCTCTCTTCCCTAGGTTAGCAAATTCACTACAGATGTGCATACCTATGAATACCAGAGTGTTTTTTTATTTTATGGTATGTTTGTAGGCTTGGAGGGATTTGAATGGCTCTAGATTTAACCACAGGCTGCTGTTTCTTCATGTGGCATGTATTCATTTAAAAATAAAATGAGGCTTCATTATCTCACAACTAAGTCTAAGGGAGTTTTTTTCTTTTTTTTTTTTTGCAGGATTTGTTATTGTTGGCATTATTATTATTAATGAAATTAATAGTGATTTATCCTTTAGTCATTTCTGTTTCTCTATTTTCTGAGAAAAATTGGTGCCTGCACTGGGGGTAAGTTATATGATTTTCCTCTTTTTTCGCTCTTAATTTAGACTACTGGGCTAGGTCCATGTGGGAACTAATGATCGGTAACTACCTTTTTTTTTTTTTTTTTTTTTTTCTTGCATTTGCGTTTAATTCACAGGCATTTGCCTAATTATATTTCTGGTTTTACAATTAACATTACATTTTTGCAATGTTTTAAAGCATAAACGTACATTGATCTCCTCCTAGCAAAGCATACAATTTTTAAATCCCACCTTCCCAGCATATTAGTAATGGAACAAAGTGAAACTCTGTACCTCTCCTGATATGCTATGTTGAAAAGGATAACATTTTTATAACCTGTGTCACTTGAGTCTAATCGCAAGGAAACATCAAACAAATCTAAATCGAAGGACATACTACAAAATAAATGGCAAGCTCTTTTAAAAAATTTCAAGTTCATGAAAGACAAGAAAATATTAAGAACTAAAGAGGCATGAAAATTAAATGCAATGCAGCTGGGTGCAGTCGCTCATGCCTGTAATCCCAGCACTTTGGGAGGCCAAGGCAGGTGGATCACTTAAGGCCAGGAGTTCAAGACCAGCCTAACTAACGTAGTGAAACTCCATCTCTACTAAAAATACAAAAAAAAAATATATATATATATATATATAGCTGGGCATGGTGGTACACACCTGTAATCCCAGCTACTCAGGAGGCTGAGGCATGAGAATCTCTTGAACCTCGGAGGCAGAGGTTGCAGTGAGCTCAGATTGCACCACTGCACTATAGCCTCAGTGACAGAGTGAGACTCTGTCTCAAAAAAAAAAAATTAATACAATGTATGATGCTGGGCTCTCAATAACATTTCTATAAAGGACATTTTGGGGACCATTAGCAAAGTTTAAGAAAGGTTTGTAAATTAGATAAAATACATTCATGTTATTTTCTGATTTCAATAACTGTACTATGGTTATAACAATGAAAATTTCCTCATTTTGGTAACTGTACTTTCAAAACTGTCCTTGTTCTTAGGGAAAATACACTAAAATATTTAGGATTTAAAAAAAAACTTTACAGTTTTTGAGATCCTTCATGTATAACTCCTTCGTGATCTAGCAGCTCCAACTTGCCTCTTGGATTTCTCAGAACTCATGTCCTACCTGCCACTTCCTTTTATTAGTATTCAACAACCTTGGCTTTCTTTTTGCTCCTCAAACATTCCAAGCTTGTTCTATTTTCAAACCTTCGTACTTGCTATTTTCTCTGCTTACGGCATTCTCCTCCCAGACCTGTACCTGCTGGCTTCTTGTCATCATTGGGCCCTAACTCAAAGGTGACACTTTAACACCTCATCTCACAGCAGCAGTTTTTTATTATTCAGACAAAAGTAGTTCTCCATACAGTTATTGATTACATTAACCTGTTTTCTTGTCTTCATGTGACTTATCACTATCTTAATGTATATTGTTTACCTATTGCCTGTTACTTCCTTCATCCCACACTCTTCTGTTCCTACCTATCTGGAATGTAGGTCCGTATAGCTAGACCTTGTCTGTTTTGATGACTTCCATAATCCCTTTGTCTAGAACAATACCTGGCACATAGCAGGTGCTCAGTAATATCCATTGAATGGATGGATACATTTATATGTACAAAGAACTAGAGATGAATAGCAGCAGAAAAGAAATCAGTTGTTGGAAGTGATATTATGGATAACCAAAAAATCATTTAATTCAATAGCCAGTTAATTTTATCATTTAAAAAAGTACCTATGACCCCAAAAAAGTTAACACCTAAAGTGCTGTCTGTTGTAATGGTAGCAGTAACTGGTTATTTCTACCTAAAGCCAAGAACCTGAAGGGATAGGACATGTATAAGGCTTAGGGAGAACAGAGTTTTCAAACTTAACTTGTATGACAGTTGAGGGAGAACATCTGAAATACAAACAGTCCTTGACTGTTTAACGGAGCAATAGATATGTCCCTGAGATAGGAGCAGTCTCCAGACTGATGGAAAGAGGCCATTCACCTACTTTTAGAACAACCCATTGGCCTGAGGGCCTATACTGATGAAAAATTTCACATTCCAATTTGTTTTTTGTCTGTGAAGTGGGTATGTCATTATTACTTTGCCACATTTGAGACATGCTGGAGATGAGCTAAGGCAAGCATTTGTTTAATAAAGGCCCTAAGTAACAACATTCCTCATTTCATCTTCTTTTAACCTTTTCAAAGACATCCTTCAAAGCTGTTCTCTTTGAGGCTGTATTTACCCCATATTAAATGTCTCTCTGAGTAAATTCTTTGGGTAAGAGCCAGTCTTCATGGTGTTCTTGCTAATGCAAGACTTTGGAACTATCTATAAATGACATGTCTCCTCTGTACAATTGGTTGGAGAAACAACCACCACTCTGACCCCTGGGTGGCAGGAACCATTTTCCATTCTTCGTGTTTTTTTTTTATAGGAATTTGTATGGAGCTGGGCTTCATTAGACTCTTAAATGCACAAAAATGCCAACCACACTTTGCAGACATGATGTTTTCAGGCACTGTAAGTTCAAAAATATCCTTTATTCTTTCCAATTCAGTAAGAAGGCTGTTCCCCATGGAGGCCTAGCCACAAAGCAAGTTTGAAGTTTTCTTTTGTTTGACTTCTGTGGAGTAATCGGTGAACTAGCTATAGAAGCCCCTCCACCCTTTTCTATATATTTGGGGTGAGGAAATGTAATGGGAAGAACAAAGCTAAAGTTGTCTTCCTTTTACTCTTTCTTATGTTCAAAGGGATTAGATTTTACTCAGATTTATACAAATACAGAAACTGATTTTCACCTTGATGATCAAAGTAAAAGAAAAATGAGTGTGTACAGATTAGATTTATTGGCTGAAAAAAGAAAACCTTTTGATTGTGTGGTGAGACTGTTTGTATTCTAGGAGAAGTACCTATCCACCTGAAACAATAGGCATAGGATTTTACCTGTGCAGCAGTGTGGTGGTTTATAAATTATTTTTGGTTCAGCTCAATATTATACTCAGTTTTACACAAAGCAGAGATAATAATGCGCATATTGTCCCATGCTGTTCTGGAGACAGGTAACTTTTAACTGTTACATATCTGAGTCAGCATGGAAAATATTCAGAACAGGGTAATTTCATATAGCCATTGTCACTTTATACATGTTGAAAAAATAACATTGATAATAAGTGGAAAACTTGAATTAGAAATCAAGTAATAGAAAAAGGAATTCAATAAAAGGAGTATGCAATTATACATCAGAAAACTTTGACTCATGGCTCTGTTNCGTTTGCGTCTGCAAAGGTTTCTGCTGCTTTTGTTGTTGTTGTTGTTAACTGTGCCCTGTCTCCAGAGGTGGAGTCTACAGAGACAGGCAGGTTTCCTTGAGCTGCTGTGAGCTCCACCCAGTTTGAGCTTCCTAGCGGCTTTGTTTACCTACTTAAGCCTCAGCAATGGCGGGCACCCCTCCCCCAGCCTCGCTGCTGCCTTGCAGTTAGATCGCAGACTGCTGTGTTAGCAATGAGGGAGGCTCCGTGGGCGTGGGACCCTCCCAGCCAGGTGTGGGATATATTCTCCTGGTGTGCCCGTTTGCTTAAAGCACAGTATTGGGGTGGGAGTTACCCAACCTTCCAGGTGTTGTGTGTCTCAGTTCCCCTGGCTAGGAAAAGGGATTCCCTTCCCCCTTGCACTTCCCAGGTGAGGCGATGCCTCACCCCGCTTCAGCTCTCCCTGGTCGGGCTGCAGCAACTGACCAGCACTGATTGTCCGGCACTCCCCAGTGAGATGACCCCAGTATCTCAGTTGAAAATGCAGAAATCACCGGTCTTCTGTGTCGCTCATGCTGGGAGCTGGAGACTGGAGCTGTTCCTATTCGGCCATCTTGCTCCGCCCCCCAGTAACTAACATTTTGGTAAATTACCGCTTGAAGAAAAGGGGAGACACTTTGAGAACAAGAAGTCAGTCTGTCAAACCTGTAAATAGAGACATCCCTGTAATTTTGTCATTTTTCAAATGATGCCAGTGATGTTTGCTTGATGATGTAAGAAATAGCATCTCAAGCACACAGCCACCAAAATTAGCTGGAAGAAAACCCCGCTAGGCCATCATTAAAGTGTCTTCTGTCTGACTCGGAACATAAAGGGCAGAGACAACAGTGTCTGTTGCTGTGACTTGCCATAGACTTACATGTGCACATCCATCAATTTTGTGACCCACAAGAGCAATAAGAGAGTCATGGCCCAGAATTTAGCTGCATTATAGAAAGAAAATATTTGTGTATTCAGGGACAACTGAACTATACATCAAACCTTATTAGGCATTCTTTCTCATCTGAGAAATCTGGCAACTGGCAAAAGGTGGAAAAAAGTATTTGAGTACACACTGTCATAATGGAAGTGTTTGTGCAAAATGATCAGAAGACTTCTTTCACATTTTATTATTATTTTAAGCTCTGTATTATGTCATCATAAGCTATTATTCTATGCTGATTACTATTTTTGTAATATATATGACTTAAATATAGTTCTATTAGACATCTCAGAGAATTTTAGAACTGGAAGGGGACTCTGAGATAATGGCTGTAATTACAGAGTGTTCACTCCCTGTCAAGACCCCAATTAGTGCTCTGTAGATTGTTTCATTCTCTACAATCTGTGAGGTGGGTATAATTATCCGTCACTTTACAGTGAGCATAAGTGAGGCTGGCAAGGTTAAATAACATGACCAGAGTCTCCCAGCTGGGTGAACTGAGATTAAAAAAGTAGCCCTGCTGAGTCCAGTGTGTGTGCTTAATATCTAGGTTATGACTCCCATGGGTGAATACTTTAGAAAAGAAAACTGAGGTCAGAAGAAGTTAATTTACCTAAAGTAACATCAACACACCGCTGATTTTCTGAATTAAAGAGAGAAAGAGAGGGAAAGGCCAGGGTCAAGAACCTGGTGCTCTGAGAGGAATGAAATTCTAACCCCTCCAGGGGTTAGGAGTCCCACTCCCATCTCTTCCTGAAGACTCTTTCACTGATTAGAGCACAATCCTCTTCCTATCAACAAGCATTTGCAGAGAAATAACAGCTTTTTTTGAGGTAATATTGACATACTATAATGTTCACACTTTTAAGGTATACAATCCAGTTGTTTTTAGTATATTCATGGAGTTGTGCAACCATCACTGAGTATTTTGATTGCTCCAAAAAGAAACTCCACACCCATTAGCAGTCAGTTTGCATTACCCTGCTTCCCCATCCCCAGGCAACTACTTTCTGTCTCTATGAATTTGTCTATTCTGGACATTTTTTGTAAGTGGAATCACATAATATGCAGGTTCTTTTGTGTCTGGCTTCTTTCACTTAGCATATTTTCAAGGTTTACCTATGTTGCAGCACAAATCAGTTGCTTTTTAAAGCTGAATAACATTCCATTGAATACACCACACTTTATGTATTCATCAATCAGTGGACATTTTTGGGTTATTTCCACTTTTTAGCTATTGTGAATGTGCTGCTATGAACATTCATGTACAAGTTTCTGTGTGGATGTGTGTTTTCAAAATTTTTTTTGTACATATATCTATATATCTGGGATCGGAATAGCTGGGTTGTATGTAACTCTGTGTTTAGCTTTTGAGGAGCTTTCAGACTGTTTTCCACAGTGGCTGAACCATTTTACATTCTTACCAGCAATTTATGAAGTTTCCAGTTTTTCTGTATCCTTGCCAACACTTGTTATCATCTATCTTTTTTATTGTAACCATCATACTGGATGTGAAGTCGTATCTCATAAAGGTTTTGATTTGCATTTTCCTTTATTAGGAAAATACAGTTGATGTTGAGCATCTTTTTGTGTGCTTGTTGCTCTTTGCATATCATCTTTGGAGCTATATCTATTCAAATCATTTGCCCATTGTTAATTGGGTTCGCTTCTGAGAGTTCTTTATATATTCTGGATACTAGACCCTTATCAGTTATGATTTACAAATATTTCTCCCATTCTCTGGGTTGTCTTTTCACTTTCTTGATAGTGTCTTTTAAAGCACAAAGTTTTTAATATTGATGAGGTCCAATTTATCTATTTTTTTCTTTTGTCACTTGCACTTTTAAAGTCATATCTAAGAAAATATTACCTAAAGTCACAAAGATTTATTCTTCTGTTTTCTTCTAAGAGTTTTGTAGTTTTAATTCTTAGATTTAGGTCTATAATCCATTTTGAGCTAGTTTTTGTATATGATATGAGGTAATGAGCATTTTCTCTATACACACTTTTTTTTTTTTTTTTTTTGAGACAGAGTCTCATTCTGTTGCCCAGGCTAGAGTGCAGTGGCATCATCTCTTCTCACTGCAACCTCCACCTCCCAGGTTCAAGCGATTCTCCTGCCTCAGCCTCTCAAGTAGCTGAGATAACAGGCACATGCCACCACACTGGCTAATTTTTGAATTTTTAGTAGAGACAGGGTTTTGCCATCTTGGCCAAGCTGGTCTGAAACTCCTGACCTCAGGCAATCCTCCCCTCTCAGCCTCCCAAAGTGCTGGGATTACAGGTGTGAGCCACCGTGCCCAGCACCTCTGTACAAATTTATGGTAGTTAATCATGCTGGCAGATATCACTTTGATTACTAAACTGATGTATATTAAACAATATAGTCAATTACTTGCAATTATGTTAATCTATTAATCTGATTGTTTAAAAAATAGAATTTTGGCTCCAAATTTAGGATTGATCCTAGCTCTGTCTTTTTTAACTTTATTTTTTTCTAAAGCCAATAATAGTAAGTGTTCTGATTCTTTGATTCACATCTGTTAAGCCATTACGTTGGGGTGGGAAATAATTTCTATCAAGGAGCTTTTGCTAATTCACAGAGGGGGGGGGGGGGGAAAGAGAGATTTGGAAGCCACAGAAATAAAATGTAACTTTATCATTTTATTATATTTTCCTACAAAAGACTCATTTTTTTTCAAATTATTTTATCTTTTCAACTTTTATTTTAGGTTCGGGGGTACATGGGCAGGTTTGTTACATGGGTAAATTGTTGCCGAGGTTTGGTATGTGAATGATCCCGTTACCCTCATAGTGAGCAGAGCACCCAATAGGTAGTTTTTCAATACTCAGCCCCCTCCCCCCTCCCACCTCTAGTAGTCCCCAGTATGTATTGTTGCCAACTTTATGTCTGTGTGTACTCAATGTTTAGCTGCCACTTATAAGTGAGAACATGTGGTATTTGTTCTTCTGTTTCTGCATTAATTGGCTTAGGATAATGGCCTCTGGTTATCCTAAGGTGCATCCATGTTGCTGCAAAGGATAGGCTTTTATTATTTTTTATGGCTATGTAGTAGTCCATGGTGTGTATGGACCACATTTCCTTTATCTCCTCCACCATTGATGGGCATGTCAGAATGGCTATTAAAAAGTAAAAAAACACAGCTGTTGATGAGGTTGCAGAGAAAAGGGAATGCTTATACACTGTTGGTGGGAATGTAAATTAGTTCAGCTACTATAGAAAGCAGTTTGGAAATTTCTCGAAGAACTTAAAACAGAACTGCCATTTGACCCAGTAATCCAATCACTGGATATATGCCCAAAGGAAAATAAATTGTCCTACCAAAAAGACACACAAACTCATATGTTCATTGCAGCACTACTCACAATAGCAGAGATGTGGAATCAACTTAATTATAATTTAAAACAGGATAAGATTGAAAAAAAGAAGAATCCACCAATCTAGTTCTTGCATTAGGAACAGGCAATTGAAATAGCTAAGTACTTAAGTATTAAGTACTTTATTATTATTTTTTAACTTTTATGTTAGGTTCAGGGGTACACTTGCAGGTTTGTTGTATAGGTAAACTTGTGTCACAGGGGCTTATGGTACAGATTATCTAATCACCCAGGTACTAAGCCTCATAACCAATAGTTGTTTTTCCTGTTCCTCTCCCTCCTCCTATCCTCCACCCTCAAGTAGGCCCCAGTGTCTGCTGTTTCTTTCATTTATACATGTATTTTCATCATTTAGCTCCCACTTATAAATGAGAACATGCGGTATTTGGTTTTCTGTTCCTGTGTTAGTTTGCTAAGGATGATGGCCTCCAGCTCCATGTTCCATATTCCTGAAAGGACATGATCTCATTCTTTTTTATGGCTATGTAGTATTCCAGAGTGTATATATACCACATTTTCTTTATCCAGTCTGCCATTGATGGGCATTTAGGTCGATTCCATGTCTTTGCTATTGTGAATAGTGCTGTAGTGAACATATGTGTGGATGTGTCCTTACGATGGAATCATTTATATACCTTTGGTATATACCCAGTAATGGGATTGCTGGATCGAATGGTAGCTCTGTTTTTAGCTCTTTGAGAAACCATTACACTGCTTTCCACAATGGTTGAACTAATTTACATTTCCACCAGTAGTATATAAGTGTTCCCTTTCTCTGCAACCTTGCCAGCATCTGTTATTTTTTGACTTTTTATTAATAGTTATTCTGACTGGTGTGAGATGGTATCTCATTGTGGTTTTGATTTGCATTTCTCTAATGACAAGTGATACTGAGATTTTTTTCATATGCTTTTTAGTTGAATGTCTGCTTTTGAAAAGTGTCTGTTCTTGTCCTTTGCCCACTTTTTAATGGGGTTGTTTTTATCTTGTAAATTTATTTAAGTTCCTTATAGATGCTGGATATTAGACCTTTGTCAGATGCATTGTTTGCGAATATTTTCTCCCATTCTGTAGGTTATTTACACTGTTGATAGTTTCTTTTTTTTAAAATTATACTTTTAAGTTCTGGGATACATGTACAGAACATGCAGGTTTATTACATAGGTATACACGTGCCATGGTGGTTTGCTGCACCCATCAACGTGTCATCTACATTAGGTATTTCTCCTAATGCTATTCCTCCCCTTGCCTCCAACCCCACTGACAGGCCCTGGTGTGTGATGTTCCCCACCCCGAGTCCATGTGTTCTCGTTGTTCAACTCCTACTTATGAGTGAGAACATGTGGTGTTTGATTTCCTGTTCCTGTGTTAGTTTGCTGAGAATGATAGTTTCCAGCTTCATCCATGTCCCTGCAAAGGACTTGAACTCATCCTTTTTTATGGCTGCATAGTATTCCGTGGTGTATATGTGCCACATTTCCTTTATCTAGTCTATCATTGATGGGCATTTGGGTTGGTTCCAAGTCTTTGCTATTGTGAATAGTGCTGCAATAAACATATGTGTGCATGTGTCAGAATAGTAGAATGATTTATAATCCTTTGGATATATACCCAGGAATACAACTTATAAGGGATGTGAAAGACCTCTTCAAGGAGAACTACAAATCATTGCTCAAGGAAATAAGAGGACACAAACAAGTGGAAAAACACTCCATGCTCATGGATAGGAAGATTCAATATCGTGAAAATGACCATGCTGCCCAAAGTAATTTATAGATTCAATGCTATCTCCATCAAGCTACCACTGACTTTCTTCACAGAATTAGAAAAAAATACTTTAAATTTCCTATGGAACGAAAAAAGAGCTCATATAGCCAAGACAATTTTAAGTAAAAAGAACAAAGCTGGGGGCATCACGCTACCTGACTTCAAACTATGCTACAAGGCTACAGCAACCAAAACAGCATGATACTGGTACCAAAACAGATATATAGACCAGTGGAACAGAAAAGAGGCCTCAGAAATAATGCCACACATCTACAACCATCTGATCTTTGAGAAACCTGACAAAAACAAGCAATGGGGAAAGGATTCCCTATTTAATAAATGGTGCTGGGAAAACTGCTAGCCATAAGCAGAAAACTGAAACAGGACCCATTCCTTACACCTTATACAAAAAATTAACTCAAGATGGATTAAAGACTTAAATGTAAGACCTAAAACCATAAAAACCCAAGAAGAAAACCTAGGCAATACCATTCAGGAAATAGGCATGGGCAGAAACTTCATGACTAAAACACCAAAAGCAATGGTAAAAAAAGCCAAATTTGACAAATGGGGTCTAATTAAACTAAGTGCTTCTGCACAGCAAAAGAAACTGTCATCAGAGTGAACAGGCAACCTACAGAAGGGGAGAACATTTTTGCAATCTATCCATCTGACAAAGGGCTAATATCCAGAATCTACAAGAAACTTAAACAAATTTGCAAGAAAAAAACAACCCCATCAAAAAGTGGGCAAAGGATATGAACAGACACTTCTCAAAAGAAGACATTTCTGGGGCCAACAAACATATGAAGAAAAGCTCATCATCACTGGTCATTAGAGAAATGCAAATCAAAACCACAATGAGATACCATCTCATGCCAATTACAATAGTGATCATTAAAAAGTCAGGAAACAATAGACAGTGGAGAGAATGTGGCGAAATAGGAATACTTTCACACTGTTGGTGGGAGTGTAAATTAGTTCAACCATCATGGAAGACAGTGTGGCGATTCCTCAAGGATCTAGAACTAGAAATACCATTTGACCCAGCAATCCCATTACTGGGTATATATCCAAAGGATAGTTTCTTTTTCTGTGCAGAAGCTCTTAAGGTTAATTAGATCTTAATTGTCAATTTTTGCTTTTGTTGCGATTGCTTTTGGCATCTTTGTCAAGAAATCATTACCGTTTCCTAAGTCCAGGATGTATTGCCTAGTTTGTCTTCCAGAGTTTTAATAGTTTTGGGTTTTACATTTAAGTCATTAACCCATCTTGAGTTGATTTTTGCATCTGGTGCAAGGAAGGGGTCCAGTTTCAATCTTCTGCATATGGCTAATATGGCTAGTCAGTTATCCCAGCACTATTTATTGAATAGGGAGTCTTTTTCCCATTGCTTGTTTTTGTCAGCTTTGTTGAAGATCAGATGACTATAGATGTGCAGCCTTATTTCTGGGCTCTCTATTCCATTCTTTTGGTCTATTTGTCTGTTTTTGTAGCAGTACCATGCTGCTTTGGTGACTGTGGCCCTGTAGTGTAGTTTGAAGTCAGGTAACATGATTCCTGAAGCTTTGTTCTTTTTGCTTGGGATTGCTTTGGGTATTCGGGCTTTTTTGGTTCCATCTAAATTTCAAAATAATTTTTTTCTGGTTCTGTGAAGAATGTCATTGGTGTTTGATAGGAATAGCATTGAATCTGTAAATTGCTTTGGACAGTATGGCCGTTTTAATGATATTTTCTATCCATGAGCATGGAATGTTTTTCCATGTGTTTGTGTCATCTCTGATTTCTTTGAGCAGTGTTTTGTAGCTCTTCTTGTAGAGGTCTTTCACCTCCCTGCTTAGCTGTATTCCTAGGTTTTGGCAATTGTGAATGGGATTGTGTTCCTGATTTGGCTCTGGGCTTGGCTGTTGTTGGTGTACAGGAATGCTAGTGATTTTTGTACATAGATTTTTGTATCCTGCAACTTTACTGAAGTTGTTTGTCAGCTGGAGGAGCTTTTGGGCTTAGATGATGGTGTTTTCTTTTCTTTCTTTCTTTTTTTTTTTTTTGAGACAGAGTCTTGCTCTGTTGCCCAGGCTGGAGTGCAATGGCATGATCTCGGCTCACTGCAAGCTCTGCCTCCTGGGTTCATGCCATTCTCCTGCCTCAGCCTCCTGAGTAGCTGGGAATACAGGTGTGTGCCACCCAGCCTGGCTAATTGTTTTTTTTTTTTTTTTTTTTTTTAGTAGAAATGGGGTTTCACGGTGTTAGCCAGGATGGTCTCGATCTCCCGACCTTGTGATCTGCCCACCTCAGCCTCCCAACATGCTGGGATTACAGGCATGAGCCACCACACCCAGCACCATGGTGTTTTCTAGATATAGAATAATGTCACCTGCAAACAGGGATAATTTGATTTCTTCTCTTCCTATTTGGATGCCCTTCATTGAAGTGGTTCTATATATTGACCAACTGCTGAGAAAAGAAGGATAGAAGGGATTGGGAGGGAAGGATGAGGTAAAATGAAGAAGAAGAGTGATGAATAGTCATTCCTGTCATGCAGATGGCAGTGCACATGGTTTGGGAGGCAACACAGGGGTAAGCAATAGGGTGTGGGGGACTGTGGACCCATCCTGATGAGTGGCACTTGATGACAAACATGTAAACATTCCTGTGCTATTAAAAATGCAAAGGTAGAATACAAGAGAAAAGAAAGAGACTGGAATAAACATAGGAATTATATGTAGTGGTGAATAGAAAACCAAGTTTCATGAATAATTAGCATTTTGGCATTTTAAAGGAGGGTTGGTTCCCTTTATACAGTCAAAAGCATAATTAAAGATATCCTATTTGGGTCCTGCCACCATGGGTAGAATGATACTAAGAGCCAGGTTCAGCTCCATGCCATGCCTTTATCCTGGAAAGATCTCTCTCTTGCATAACAGCTAGACCACAGTGCAGAGGATAGAATTTCATCTAGCTTTTAGGCATTATAGTTGTACATTATTCCACTTATTTAATATATTTCATGCAGCCTTAGCACATGAGGCACTTAGGATCTTATGTAAATAACCCCCCATCCTTTTTTATTTTTGCTTTCAAGAAACTCACAGTTATAATGCAGGTCAGCAGGCAAAAGATTCTAGGTCTTCAACACTTGTGCAGCTGTAAACATGTAATATTACCATTGCAAACACTAATTCAGATTGTAAACTTACTATAATTCCGTTGTACTGAATTGGTTTGGACTGCAAGCTCTGCAATTTGACAAAGAGTTTGAAATGATTAAAACAAAATGTTGATAAATACTCAACAATGTGAGACTCTATCAGTGTGTGACAAGTTTTTAATTTAAGAACATTACGTTCTTTTGTATCAAGTCCTTAGATAATATTAATTTTCAAGAACATTAAATTCTGCCTAGTGTAGTGAAGCTGATAATTATAATGCATAAAAATAGCTGAATAACCAGGGTGGTGCCAATTATTCTGTCACTCATGAGTAATCAATTATTTTTGTGCAGTACAATATAGATAATGCCTGCACACAAAGTAATAATGTACAGCACATAAATGAAAAATAATTTTTCAAAAGCAGAGAAAGGCATGCCTGAAAGCTTTAACAAATTTTCTTGAGAGCTAGGTTACATCTCTTTGAGGAGGGCTAAGTTGAATAGTTTGAAGACATTTTGGTCCTGGGCTGGCCTGTGTGTCAACGTCCCAGGAATGTGGGGTGCACAGCTTCTGTGTGGTTAAGATGACCCGTGACCATTGGGAAGACCGAATGTCAGACACTGGTGTATAGAGTTGTGTGATGAGTGAAGCACAGGGACTGGGTGGATGGCAGTGGTGATGATGATAGCGGTATTAGGAACAGGTCTCACACTGCCAGGATTTCCTTGCTGCCCCAGCAGCTACCCTACAAAGACAGAAGCATCTTCTCTGAGGCTGATCCCAGGTGCCTCTTCTTCAGCTGTTTTCTGGCATACTCTTATCTTGGGAAGCCCTAGGCAGTGAGCCTTTCAGATGTCTTAAATGCAGCCCCCTTCCCTAGTGATGAGCTCTTTCAAGAAAGCAAGCCCGGGAAAAGGCAGACAAAATTCAGGCTAGAAGGAAGACCATTTTACAGGGTTGTTGTTGGAATTAAATGAGATGTTTATAGAGTATTTACTATGTGCTAGACACTGATTTAATAGACATTAAATTGTTGTCATGAATATTAATTATTATTAACTATTAATAATAATTATACAGTATACCTAATTGCTTATTTCATGCTCTAACAATTGATTTCCCCTTTGTGGAAAACAACATACCCACAAAGGAGGTAATAGAAAGATCCCTTTCTTTGTAAATACGGTGTTTCATTTTAGATTTATGTATATTTTCCACTAAAATCCCTCACATTGAAGTATATTAAGAAAAGGTTGGACTCAGAGGTACTCCAGAAGATGCCAGATAGAATAGTACACAAAGCGAAGTATTGGATTTAGTGGGTGACATTTATTGAGCATTCACAGAAGAGCTCTATAAAGAGTGAACCTTGATGCTTTCCTCTGTGAGTGTGTAATACAGTGAGGGAGGAAAGAACACACACCAGGCAAAAAGGACTTATCACAAAAGTAAGGAGAAGCCTAGGACAAGGTACATAAGGCAATGGGATAACTCAGTGTTAGAATAATCAGTTTTGGACGAAGTCAGGGAAAAATTTATGGGCCTTGATAGGAAGGAATGAGAGGGGACGGGATGTGAGGGAATCGCCAGCAACTGGGACTGGAAAGAGGGCTTGAATCAACCCGCCATGAATGTGTGTGTGTGTGCGTGCGTGTGTGTGTGTGTGTCTGCTGGGATAAGAGATAGGGAGAGAAACATTAGGTAGTAAAATCCAAGAGTGAAGGATATGAGCTAGGGAGTAATTGGGAAGAAAGATCCTGAAGATCCTGGTTATTTTTATTGTGTATTAGCCTCTGTGCTGCATGATGGGGGTACTTGGTGAACAAGGCAGATCCAGCCTCTGCCTTTCTAGAATTTACAATCTAGAGGAGGACATAGATAAGGACCAAAGGCACAGAGACCTTGCCTGGGACCACCTGCAATCGTCTAGGGGAGAATGACAGTGGCCTGAACTAGGTAGTGTCAGAGTGTTGTAGGCACCGTAACAAGTAAGCCCCAAATTCTCCATGGCTTCTTTAGTACAAAGTAGTGCAAGTAACATCAGCTATGCTCCATGAGCAAGAAGTACTCATATGCCCCATTCTCCACCCCAGACACTAGTGGTTTCCATGTAACAATTCCACACTACAGAAGAGGAGCACAAATCTTGGATGGTCAGACAACAGTCTCTGCTACAGTTGGGTTGGTGAGCCATGAATGAAATTAAGTTACTCAGGAGCCAGAATCAACAGGCACATTAAACTTCTGTGATTGATTGGATATGATATCTGAAGGACAGGCAGGAGTTGTAGATGACTCCCAGGTTTCCAGCTTGGACAATAAATCACTGGTCCTTCCATTTACAGAGATAAAGAATGGGGATGGGGGTGGGGGGTGGGGAGGCAGGTGTGGAGGGGAAAGGGGAGAATAGAAATTTGATTCTGGATATGTAGAATTTGAGATATCTTGAGGTTATCCAAGAAAGGATGACCAATAACTGTTTGGATTACGTAGGTCTGACAGTTAGGTGAGAGGTCTGGGCTGGAGATAGGGATTTGGGAGTCATCAGTACATCGTGATTGGTTTCCTGAAAGAAGAGCACTCCATTATTTCTGTCTAGGTGAAAGGCAGAGGGATTTGAGATTAGAACTCTATTTTTTTTTTTTTTTTTGAGACGGAGTTTCGCTCTGCCGCCCAGGCTGGAGTGCAGTGGTGCAATCTCGGCTCACTGCAAGCTCCGCCTCCCGGGTTCATGCCATTCTCTTGCCTCAGCCTCCCTAGTAGCTGGGACTTAGTTGGGACTATAGGCGCCCGCCACCATGCCCGGCTAATTTTTTGTATTGTTAGTAGAGACGGGGTTTCACCGTGTTAGTCAGGATGGTCTCGATCTCCTGACCTTGTGATGTGCCCGCCTCGGCCTCCCAAAGTGCTGGGATTACAGGCGTGAGCCACTACGCCTGGCCAATTAGAACTCTTACTGTAGGAAGGGGTACAGGGGAAGAGAGGAGCCAGTCATAGTATCCATGACAAGGCTGGGAAGGTTATGCTGCATTTGATGAAATAGGGGAGTTAGAAAGGGGTGATGATTCAGCAGGGAGACAATTCTTAATTTTTAGCCTATTAAAGCAATAGATATTAATAGGGTATAAAATTATCGCATCAAAGAAGGGACTGTGAAGGTAATCCTCTTATTTTAAGGCTTTTAAACATCAGGAGATATTGACTAGGTGAGAGAAGGGAAGGTCAGGACTGCAGGTATTGATTTGTGCATTCAGATTATGCAAATTAAACCGTGTACTTAGACGCAGTCCCCTGGATACTAAGTATTGGAAGGGAACCTCTGAAGGGGTGGATAGGGAGTCTTTCTGCATCCCCAGAGTTAGTAGGCAGAGGAAAAAAAGGAATGTAAGATCACAGAGAGGAGAAGAACACTTAGTGGAGGATAGGGTAAAGAAAGAAGAATTAGAGGAAAGTCAAGGAGGAGAAAGTAGCAGCACGAATGGCAGGAAGTATTTACATGGGAACATGTGATGTTTCAAAAAACGTGTGTGTAATCTATCTCATAGGTTACCTTTTATAATTCTATCAGTAAAATGACAGTTCTCATTTGTGTAGCTTGTGCCTGAGTTAATGGAGCTGTTGCATAAATGGGTGTTTGATTTTGGTTTAGAAAAGAATTAACATGGCATAAAATCTTGTTTCCTAAGAAAGTGAAAGGCTAACATGAGAAACCACGAATACGAGTTTGCAATCTTTTAGGAATGAAGGACATAACACACATTAAATGGTTTAGGGTCAGTAGGATATTTGATTTAGAAGGAGCTGTGAAAACTGCGGAGAAAGAAGGGAGAGGACACAAGGAGGATTCAGTACACTTGTAGCCAACAGATGTCAGTGTTGTGATACAATACACAGCAAGATTTGGGAGTCTCCTCTCATGCCATACTTTAGGCTCTGATTTAATGTATGAATTTTGTCAGCTACCTCTCCCCCTTAAAAAGTGTCAACACAAGTTCACTATAATGAAA
This sequence comes from Rhinopithecus bieti, assembly GCF_001698545.2. Lineage (NCBI taxonomy): Eukaryota > Metazoa > Chordata > Mammalia > Primates > Cercopithecidae > Rhinopithecus > Rhinopithecus bieti. The sequence continues at coordinate 3,016,762 of NW_016805834.1, read as the reverse complement.
GCTTTTCTATATACAGAGAATAGCTTCTTACATTCTGGAAATTTCATCATCTGATCATGAGAACGCAGGAGAGTTGATGCCATTCAATACATCTTTTTGCAACAAACTGCAGCATGATAGCAGTTGGGTGAAATTGTCTGATAATGAAGGTCTTGCAATGGCCCAAGGTTTTGTGCAGGAAGGGGCTAGTTAACGGTAAAGAATAAATTGGCTAAATGTTAGCAAATATATATTTTTTGGACACAGTCACTGGCTCTTAAGAATGCCATATTTACCCTTTCATCAGGTTCCATTGTGTCCTTTGAAAATTTATGCTGACTTAAGAGGTGCAATAGATCTATGGTATGTTCCATTCTTCTTGCCTCATGTGTTACAGATCCTTGGGCCCAATGGTTTTGTGGGATTTGTCCAGCTCTGAGAGTACCAAGAGTGGGACAAGCAGTTGATTTCTTCTAGTTCTGACTGCCTGATACTGTGACCAAAAGCACGTGTTGTTAGAGGCTGATCTACATGTATCACTAGGCTCCTGTTTTTTAGACCATTATGCACAGTGGCAACCTGGATATTAAACTTTTTTTTTTTTTTTTTCTGAGGCAGAGTCTCACTCTTTCTCCCAGGCTGGAGTGCAATGGTATGATCTCAGCTCACTGCAACCTCCACCTCCTGGGTTCAAGCGATTCTCCTGCCTCAGCCTCCCGAGTAGCTGGGATTACAGGCATGCACCACCATGCCCAGATAACTTGTATTTTTAGTAGAGATGGGGTTTCACCATGTTGGCCAGGCTGGTCTCGAACTCCTGACCTCATGATCCGCCTGCCTCGGCCTCCCAAAGTGCTGGGATTACAGGCTTGAGCCACCTCACTCGGCAGATATTAAACTTTTAATTGAATGACGATAAGCTTGCAGACAGAATTATTTTTGGCTAAGTCCAGTTTCTTTTAGGCTTTGTTCCTGTGGCTATTGCTGACAGCATAAGAAACTGTCTGGTGAAAGTGCAGGAAAGAATTCAAGGACGAGCTGGTAGTGCTAGCAACTCTTATTGAAGCAGCAGTGTACAGCAGCAGCAGCAGCAGAGGTACTGCTCCTTGCACAGCAGGGCTACCCCACAGGCAGTGTGCCCAGAGTAGCAGTTCAGAGGCATTTCTGCACTCATATTTATACCCACTTCTAATTTTTAATTTTTAAATTTATTCTCTTTTCCATGTAACTTTATTTGTAATAAATAATCCAGCACCCTCACCCCTCATGTGGGAGAACTCTGAGTCATGTTCTTCTCTCTCTCCCAGAGGTCCCCAGTGGGATTGAGCCCCAGTTGCTCACACTCCTAATCTGCTCATTTTTCCTTTCTTGTCTCCCTTCCCCTATTCCCCTACTAGTTCTTTTTTTTTAAATTACACTTTTAAGTTCGGGTACATGTGGAGAACATGCAGGTTTGTTACATAGGTATACATGGTGCCATGATGGTTTGCTGCACCCATCAACCCGTTATCTACATTAGGTATTTCTCCTAATGCTATCTTTCCCCTAGTCCCCCACCCAACGACAGGCCCTGGTGTGTGATGTTCCCCTCCCTGTGTCCATGCGTTCTCATTGTTCAACTCCCACTTATGAATGAGAACATGCTGTGTTTATACCCACTTTTAAAAATATGTAAATTAAAGGACAGATTATGCAGAAATTTCTAGGAAAGGGGTGGTAACCTCTGGGTTGTCAGGTCATTGTCATGGAAAGGGGTGGTAACTCCCAGGTGTTGCCATGGCAATGGTAAACTGACATGGCACCATGGTAGGCATGTCTTATGGTAAGCTGCTTCCACCCTGTCCCTGTTTCAGCGAGTCCTCAATTTGATCCAAGCCCTGCCTAGAGTTGAATCCCACTTCCTACTTCATTTTGGCCAACATTCGCCCAACTTTTGGTTGGAAGAAGGTCTACTCTCTGCTTCTGTGAGTTCATCTTTTTTAGATTCCACATATAGGTGAGATCATGCCATATCTGTGTCTGGCTTATTGCACTTAACACAATGTCTTCCAGGTTAATCTAGGTTGTTGCAAATGACAGGACTTCCTTTTCAATAAATGTCTCTTTTAATTGAAATTTTGAGATAATTATACATTCACATACAGTTGTAAGAAATAATATAGAGAAATCCCATTTACCTTTTATTCAGTTTTCTCCAATGGTAGCATGCTGCAAAAGTATAGTACAATATCACAACTAAGACGCTGACATTGATAAAACCTACCTTTTAAAATTTTAATTTTTTCTTTTTTAGAGACAAAGCTTTACTAGGTCACTCTGGCTGGAGTGCAGTGTTGCAATCACAGGTCGCTGCAACCTCAAGCTCCCAGACTCAAGCAATCCTGCTGCCTCAGCATCCTGAGTAGCCAGGACTATAGGCATGTGCCATGACACCTGGCTAATTAAAAAAATATATATTTTTTTGTAGAGATGGGGTCTCGCTATGTTGTCCAGGCTGGTCTCAAACTCCTGGCTTTAAATGACCCTTCCACATTGATATCTCAAAGCACTGGGGTTACAGGTGCAAGCCATTGTGCTTGGCCCTTCCTTTCTTTTTCAGATTTCTCCAGTGTTTATTTATACTTGTGTATGTGTGTGTTTTGTTCTATATGATTTTATCATGTGTTAGTTCACATACCCACCACTGCAGTCAAGATTCTGAACAATTCCATCACTGCAAAGATCCTTCATGTTGACCTTTTATAACCACGCCCACCTTTCTCCCTCCTGCCATACCTTCTGTTCCTAATCTGTTATCCATTTCTATAATTTGTAATTTCAAGAATGACAAATGGAATTATACAGTCTGTAAGCTTCTGGGATTGGCCTTTTTCACTCAGCATAATTTTCTTGAGGTTCATTCAAGTTGCTGCATGTATCAATAGTTCATTCCTTTTTATTGCTGAGTAATATTCTCAGCAATAAAAGGTATGTAGGCATGATGTATGTATGTACCGCTGTTTGTTTAACCTACCTGTTAAATGACATCTGAACTGTTTGCACCTTTGACTATTACAAAAAAGGCTGCCGTAACAATTTGTGCAAACGTAAGTTTTTCATTTCTCTGGGATAAATGCCCGAGAGTAAAATTACTGCGCTGTATGGGAGTTGTATATTTAGTTTTGTAAGAACCTGCCTGTATTACTTTCCCATTGTTGCTGCAAACTTGATGGCTTAAAGAAAACACAAATTTGTTCTCTTGAAGTTCTAGAGGTCAGAAGTCTGCAATGAGCCTTACAGGGTCAGTAGGGGCTAATTTTTTTTCTGGAGGCTCCAGGGGAGAATCTATTCCTCGCCTCCTTTAGCTTCTAGAGGCTGTTTGTGGTTCCTTTCTCCAAGTTTAAAGCCAGGTTTGTAGCATCTCCTCCTCTCTCAGACCTGCTGCCTTCCTCTTAGAAGGACTATTGTGATTATATTGCACTTATATATCTATCTAGATAATCCAGAAGAATCCAGTCATCTCAGGATTTTAACTTAATTACATCTACAAAGTCTGGCCATATAAGGAAACATTTTCAAAGGTAAAGGAGATTAGGACATGGACATCTTTGGGGGTGGGGGAAACCATTCAGCCTCCCACACTGCCAAACTATTTTCCAGAGTAACCAAACCATTCTACATTTCCAACAGCAAGATATGAGTGATTTTTTTTTTCTGAATTTTCACTAGCATTATTTGATGTTGCCACCAGTTTTCACTGTAGCCATTCTGATTAGGTATGTAGTGATATCACATTGTGGTTGGCTCTTATTTGCATTTTCCTGATGGCTAATGACATTAAACATTTTTTCATGCTCTTATTTACCACTGTGTCCTTTTCATTGAAATATCCATTCATGGCTTTTGCCCGTTTTCTAACAGATTTTTAAAAAACAGAATTCAGAGAATGCTTTACAATTTTAAATACTAACCTTTTGTCAGATATGTGGTTTGCAAATCTTTTCTCCAAGACTGTATTTCATCCTCTTCACATTATCTTTTGAAAGCAAAAGTTCTTAATTGGATAAAGTTCAATTTATCACATTTTCCTTATATACATCATGCTTTTTTGTGTCAAGTCTGAGAACTTTTTGCCTAGCCCTAGACTTGAAGTTTTTCTTCAATGTTCTTGTTTCTAAAGTTTTATAGTTTTATGTTTACGTGGAAGTCCATAATCAATTTTGAGCTAATTTTTGTAGAAGAAATAGATACTTTTAATAGAAAAATTTAGGTGATATGTGCTGATTTTAATATCTTTTGGGTCCTGAAGACTGTGACTGATGGCAGGGTTTTTTTTTTTTTTTTTTTACGGAGTCGCACTCTGTCGCCCAGGCTGGCGTGCAGTGGTATGATCTCGGCTCATTGCAACCTCTGCCCCCCAGATTCAGGTGATTATCCTGCCTCAGCCTCTGGAGTAGCTGGGACTACAGGTGCACACCACCACGCCTGGCTAATTTTTGTATTTTTAGTAGAGACTGAGTGTCACCATATTGGCCAGGCTGGTCTCGAACTCCTGACCTTGTGATCTGCCTGCCTCGGCCTCCCAAAGTGCTGATGGCAGGTTTTGACAGCAGAAAGAAATCCAAAATGTTCCTGATTACCCTGGGCATAGTTCTGGGCCCTTTTTCACGTGTACCTGTAATTTGTAGTTCTTTTCTGAAGAAAATTATGAAAAGATTCTGTGACATTTTGAATCTGTGACATCCTACTTAATTTATTTGGCTATGGGCTTGAGTAATTTTAACTGATGCCTTATGAGAAAGCTCTGTGAACTGGTTTAATTTTCTTGGCACTGGTTGTTTCAGTACCCATTCTTCTGGTTTTGAAAGTGGGAAGTGCCCTTTTCAGTGGTTAAGCATCTAAGTTCCATGTCATATTGTTGGACTATGGCTAGAAGGTACTGCTGAGGCATGTGATAGAATAAATTTTGGAAAGGGATCAGGAGATTGTAAAAGCTTAAAGATATCATCTTGAGGGATGAGACAAAAACATAAGGTTTACATATATTAATGCATATCAATATTAATGCTGAATGGTAATAACAGACTGGTAGAGGGAACAATCCGATGTCTTTGACTCCATCCCAGGTTACATAATAAAGAAGTAAACATAAACTTATATCTTCCTCTGAAATATTTAGGAGCATTCACTGTCATCAATTCAGACAAATTCTTTTTCTGGTTATTTTATATTACAGATTTCATGATGGATTTTACATTCTGCATATGGGAGAAACAAATCCAATAGAATGAAATGTATGCATTCTGAGTTTCAAAAAGCCAGTATGGAAAGTGGAGTGGCTTTTGTAATAAATATAGCAACTGTATTGGTAAAGATAATTATGGAGTGATTCTACCCTTGGCCCTTGAAGATAGATTCCACTGAAATCAATGAAATTACATGCATGGATCAAAGATAGAATGTTGATTAATTTTCACATGTCAGATTAAATCAGCTCACAAACTAGAAGCTACACGTGCTGGAAGAGCTGTTTTAAGATACTGTATGTAATCAGATCTTTATATTTTGCAAAATTATCAGTTTTAAAATAATATTTTACACATGTTATTTTGTTGTCAAAATATGATAAAATAGTATGAATATCATTGCACACATATCTTGAAAACTATGAATGTATAATTTCAAGAACCTTAGTAATGTATCTATTCTCCATAATTGTAGCTTGATTGTAGATCACCAAACAGGAATAAGCCTCCAAAAGTAGATACTTTATAGTTAGCATTTTTCTTTCAAAGCAAAGAGGGGAATGAAGGCAGAAAACCTCGGTCTTCTTGAGCAAACAGTGAAGTTTCCTCCTTTCACTTGATCTCAACTTAATGTGCTAGTCATTCCTCATTCTCAGTCTTAGAGAGAGCACAGAAATGTTATACGACATGCAGACTCCTTCATTAGATGACAGCTCCCTAACACTATGTGTCCAGATTAGGTGGGACCAGATCACACCTTCTGAATATCCTACTTAAGACATGAATCTAGAGCTAAAGAAGCCCAAATAAAATATCCTGTGTGACGTTAATTACTCCACCAGGGTCTCTGCTTTTGTCTTTTTGGATAGCTTGATCATATTTTCTGAACTTGCCTCACCATCTTTTGCTTGTAGACATTTCCAGGATAGACATACCCTTATAATTTTATTTTTGGATAGTTTCTGCAAGCAGAGTTTGCATGAATGAAGTGGGACTGCATCCCTGCCCAGTGATTGAGTGTGACAAATGTTCATGTTAACCTTACAGGGCCCTTCCTATGGCTGTGTATGGCCATTTGGTTGGGGGCAGTGTTTGACTTCCCCAGTCCCTCCTTGCAAAAGTAGTAGCTCTCTTCTGTGAATTTCCTCAGCACTTTGATTCTCTCTTGGAGATTTTCTGAAGTTACCTTGATATAATAGCCATCTATACACCAGTCATCTTTCTTAGTAGACTGGAAACTTCTGAAGGGCTCATGCCTTGTCACAGTTACTTTTGCATCCTCACATGGCATCTGGTTGGGGCCTAGAGCAGATTGGGCGCAGGATAACTGTGGACAGGTTGTGTTTATGTTTTCTACATATTCTGAAGTCTGAGTGTGGCATGTATGCTACTTAGCTGAGCTGTGCATGTTGTAACTTTTTAATGATAAAAATTTTATCAGTCTAGATTATGGCTTTTAGATCAGTGTGTCTGCTATCCTTTTGACTAAATTCTCTGCATTTATGCCTTCGAAAAGAGAAATGCCTATCTTCTCTCTGCTCTCTTTTTTTTTATTTCTTAGGATACAAAACATGCTAATTGGTCCTCTTCTTGCTAATCACCACTTTGTGACTAATCATCAGAGACCTTAAATTTAGAAGAAAATGTGTAAAATTCATGCCCTGAGTTTGTTTTGAGGAGGTCACTCGGGTATTTTCCTAAAAAAAGAAAATTGCAGTCTTAATCCTTTTATTATTAATATTAGATGATCCTTAGAATCAACAGATTATATAGTGAGCATGAAGAAACAGTATAATATTCTTACAGATAAATTATCTTACAAAAAAGAATGCCTCCAGTTTTCGTGCACAAGTGTTGTATAAATGCAAAGTATGATTATTATTATTTTATGTTTTTAATTATTATTAAAAGTGGGTCTATAAAGCCAGGAAGTTTTATGTTTTCCAGGAAAACAGGAAACAAATCTGGTTTTACTAGTCATACCTAGTAGAAAGCTACTAATTTTCTTCCAAAAATAAAACAGAATTGCAAGTGGGTATTTAAAAAATGCATTAAAATGGCAATGTGCACATAATTTAAATGAGCCAAGAGCCTGCTAATTATTCTGGCATGTGTTCAGTTACTTTTGTACCATTTCTCCTCTATTGTAAACAAGAGAATTCCTCCTAATTGCCCAAAATAGCTTTTAGTAGATATTGGTTTTTTCTATTTTGTATAAAACTGCAGTTTGGATGTTTAATAACTAGACACGAAGTGTGATTATTTAGAATTTTTTTTCTAAAAAGAATACACTATTACCTATATTTTCAGCCTTTAAAATCAAATTAAGGTGCTAATTAAGCTATTAATTTACTAGAGCAGAAAATAACTATACAATGTGTATCTGGAGGAATAAATGGCCTCATGTGCATCCAAATGAGGTAAAAGTGGGCTCAGACATACTCATGTAACAGTATATGAAGCACAATGTGTAATGAAGAAACCAGGCCCTTCTCTATAGTATTCTTGATCATTATTTTCTGGACATGACATTGGTTTATGGCTACACTCTTCTTCACAGCTCAGGGCCTTTAGTATAAAACTAAATTAACACTGCAGCCTTATTCCTTATTTTTAAGTTTTTTATTTTTTTGAGATGGAGTCCTGCTCTGTTGCCAGGCTGGAGTGCAGTGGCGCAATCTTGACTCACTGCAACCTCCACCTCCCAGGTTCAAGCGATTCACCTGCCTCAGCCTCCCTAGTAGCTGGGACTACAGGCACACACCACCAGTCCTGACTAATTTTTTGTATTTTTAGTAGAGATGGGGTTTCACCATGTTGGCCAGGATGGTCTTGATCTCCTGACCTCATGATCCGCCCACCTCGGCCTCCCAAAGTCCATATTTTTAAACCAGTTTATTATGAAATGTAAATGAGTTATTTCACATCAAGCTTATTAAAACAGTCTTCTGCTTCCTCCAGTATGTTGAACTAAATACACAGCTAGAGCATGGATAACATATTTATGATGAGTAACAGGATGTTGGACTGAAATCCTTCCCTTTGAGGTTGACTGAAAAACTGTTATGATAGATACCAAAGAGAATGTGAATATTTGGAGAACACACTCCATGACATGGTACACCAATAATATGAAATGGGGTTAGAACAAGGAGAGAGGAAAAGCATTTAGTGAGGAAGTATCTTTGGAGAAAACAGTAAAGTCCCACTTCCTCCCCTGACACAGAGGGAGATACTTTCTTCTTCATCTGAGGTCTGCTGAGGAGGACTACCATGGGTACCTGGAGAGCTTTGATATGTGTGGGCTGGGGCTTGACTCTGATGTTGGAAATCTAGAGGGCAAGAAAAGAGCGGACTAACCACTCTCTTGGCAGACGTGGGAAGGGGTTGGCCTAGGGTTTCTTGTGTTTTGTGTTTTAGCAAAGCCTGTCTCATTGTTTCAAAGGGACTACATGTGGGTACTGAGAGCCAGAGTGGGTTCTCTTAGAGACTGCCACCTGGAAAAAAGGAGTGATTTCTGAAGATGGAAGCTGATTACGTACTGCTGATGTACAAAAACAAAGAGAGAAATCATGAATGATCACTCAGGCTAGAAATGCACCTACCTGGGGCTAGAAGTTGCAGGAGAAAGGTGTACAGTGATAGGAACCTTTGAGGAGCTCATGACCCTCAGAGCATGAAGACACCTCAGAGCATGAAGACATAGAATATTTTGTCCTTTTCCTGTCTACCATCTTCCTGCTTTGACTTTGAGGACACGAAAACAGCTGGGAGAGGGAAAGGGAAGGGGGAGAAGAGAAGCACAAGGCAGTAAATCAAGGAAGAAGCTAATCAGGCACTCTTTTTCATTGTAGGCTTTCAGCCTGAAGCAGAACCAAGCTAGGGGAGGAGGAGTTTTATGGTAAGTCAAGCCCAGAGTTATAATTATTATACAGAATTGGACAATCTAGTTTCTGAATCAAGATTGTTTTTCATCCAGGCTCAGGGAAACATTACTCCTGCTAAATAAAGCCTAATGGAACAGTGGGAGGAAAAAATAAAGTTGTATTTTGATTACATTATATCTGCTTGAGTAACATTGTAATTTCAAATGCAGTGCTAGGTTTGTAAGTAATGAGAGAAATATCCAAGGGTGTTAAAAAAAAGAGAGAGAGAATACTTTGTTGAAATCTGAAAAGGAGATGCAGTGAGCAGTAAGCAAATGCAATCAGAAGACTAAGCTTTGGGCTCAACCCAAGGCCAGTGAATGGAACCTGGAAGGGAATAAGGCAGCTCAGGTCTGGTGCCCCTTGGCCCCCAGTGGAAACAAGGATAAAGCTGCTGTGGAGGAAGTCAACCTGAATTAGCCGCTCAGGATTCCATAGATGAAGATCTACCAACTATGGGCTCACCATTGAAGATCACCAACATGACAGAAGAAAAAGCCTCTGTCTCACCATGGGGAAAGTCAGCAGAAACAGTAAACGAAGGATTTAGAGTCTTCATGAATTCTGATTTTGGAATGATCAAGATGTAGAATATCAAACAATTATGTATAAAATGTTTAAAGATATACCCACGTATCTCACAGAAATGAAAAGCAATAATGAACTACCCAAATAAGCAGGAATATATAAAAGAAACCACACAGAATTTGCAAAATAGAAACAAGCCTGTTTGTGATAAATTGTCTCTCACTTTTTCCATCTCCTTGTTTTCTTTGCTGTTTTTTGAGTACTTTTAAAAAATCCATATATCAATAATTCTCTCTTCAACTGTTTACTGTTTAATTAACCCATTAATTTAAAAAATTTTAACAATGGTATTTTTCTGTTTTGAAAATATTGATTCATTGAGTTAGGTAGATCTTCCAAACATTTACGCAAAAATTACATTCGTTAACATCACCACTGATCTCATTAGAAAAGTCCAAGTATTGGGAAGCTGTCAGACCCATGGTGGCAAATACAAGTTTTCTAAAATTCTAATTTTTGCTTAAAAACTTGAATTTTATCATTGGCAACAAGTTCTGTTGGTTGTTTTCCCTGAAGTAACAGGCTCACTTCGTTCCATTTTGAGAAAATGTCTGCCAGTTATCCAAGTCTGAATAGCCATAGTTCGTCTGTCAGTCATCCTTTTAAATAAAGATAGTGTTCCATGAAAAAACCGGTTACGTCAGCTTGCAACTCAATCACGGAAGTGTTTTTCCTTGAGAAAACGATCATACTTTGGTATTCAGAAGAAATGCCTTTTGTAATTCCCATTTGGTCACAGAGAATATTAAAAAGACATTGCTTAAAGGTCAAGATTTAATAAAATTAATATATATATTTTTTGCTTCACCAAGCACATTGTTAAGCACGATCGACATTTTGGAAATTTACTGTGAGTGTGCGGCAGTGAAGAATGCAAGATTCCCAGCATCGTTTGGTGCCACTGTCCCGATTCATGCTAAGGCACCAGAGGTTTGAACCCACTGTTGCTTCTGCACTGCCAGTGTACGCGTCAACACAGTGAAAAAGACTAATAACATCTTGGTATTATTAGGAAAGTAATTTTGACCTTGTGGGCCCCAGAAAGGGTCTCAGGGTCCCTATGGGTTCATAAACTGCACCTTGAGACTGCGATTCTGAAGGAATAAGAAGAATGCCTCCGGAAGTAAGGTCTGAAATAGAAGAAGGTCCAGTGGGCAAAAAAAGTTGGTAATCTAACAAATCTTATCTAAAACAATAATATCTTCTGTGGGGATTAAAAAATTAAAGTTAAATGATAGACAACAGTGACATAAATTATAAAGGATAAAAATAGCATGCAAGTTGGCGGGTGTGTGTGTGTCTGGGAGTGACACTTTAGAATTTAACTTAAATATGCAGGAAAAATTTTAAGGATGGAAAATGTCCGGTTAAAGATTATGGATTGAATGTATGCATTCATTTCACTCCCTCCCCCAAATTACAAAAATGGCAACCAATGATATAAACCTATAAGAAAAGTGAGGAGACAATAGCAGTCAAAAGTAGGAAGGTGGAAAGCCGTTGGATGAGTGGTAACTGATTTTGACAGCCTGGGAAAACTGAGCTCCAAGCTTGCATGAGAAGTCAGCAGAAAACATATGACAAATTCAAAACCCATTCATAATTTTAAAAATTGGCATGAAGCTAAATATTGAAGGACAATTCCTTAACCAGGTAAAGGGTATCTAAACCAAACCAAATCAAACCTACAGTGAACATTATTCTTTTTTTCTTTTTTAACTTTTTCTTTAGGTTTGGGGTACACATGCAGGTTTGTTATACAGGTAAACTCATGTCACAGGAATTTGTCATAGAGATTATTTTGTTACCCAGGTACTAAGCCCAGTGCCCAATTATTTTTTTTGCCTCTCTCCCTCCTCCAACTTTCTCCCCGCTCAAGTAGGCCCCATAGTCTGTTGTTCTCTTCTTTGTGTCCATGTGTTCTCATCATTTAGCTCCCACTTATAAGTGAGAACATCTGGTATTTGGTTTTCTGTTCCTGTGTTAGTTTGCTAAGGATAATGGCCTCCAGCTCCATACATTTTCCTGGGAAAGGCATGATCTGGTTTTTTTTTTATGGTGACGTAGTATTCCATGGTGTATGTGTACCACATTTTCTTTATCCCATCTGTTATCAATGGGCATTTAGGTTGATTTTTGTCTTTGCTATTGTGAATAGTGCTGCAATGAACATTTGCATGCATATGTTTTTATGGCAGAATAATTTATATCCCTCTGGGTATACTCTATAATGGGATTGCTGGATCAAATGGTATTTCTGATTTTAGCTCTCTGAGGAATCACCACACTGCTTTCTACAATGGTTGAAGTAATTTACACTTCCACCAATAGTGTATAAGTTTTCCCTTTTCTCTGAAACCTTGCCAGCATGTGTTATTTTTTGACTTTGTAATAACAATCATTCTGGCTGGTGTGAGATGGTATCTTGTTGTGGTTTTCATTTGCATTTCTCTAATGATCAGTGTTATTTGAGCTTTCTTTCACATGCTTTTTGGCTGCATGTATGTCTTCTTTTGAAAAGTGTCTGCTCATGTTTTTCACCCACTTTTAATGAGGTTCTTTGTTTTTACCTTGTAAATTTGTTTAAGTTCTTTATAGGTACTGGATTAGATATTTGTCAGATGTATAGTTTGCAAATATTTTCTCCCATTCTCTATTAATTAATTAAATTAATTAGTACATTAATTAAATAATTAATTAACATATCCCATGTTTGTTGATACTTTCTTTTGCTGTGCAGAAGCTCTTAAGTTTAATTAGCTCCCATTTGTTAATTTTTGTTCTTGTCGCGATTGCTTTTGGCATCTTTGTCATGAAATCGTTGCCAGTTCCTATGTCCAGGATGGTATTGCCTAGTTTATTTCCAGGGTTTTTATGGTTTTGGGTTTTACATTTAAGTAATTAATCCATCTTGAGTTGACTTTGTATATGGTGTAAGGAAGGGGTCTAGTTTCAGTCTTCTGAGGGAGTCCTTTCCCCATTGCTTGTTTTTGTTAGCTTGGTTGAAGATTAGGTGGTTGTAGGTGTGCAGCCTTCTTTCTGGGCTTTCTGTTCTGTTCCATTGGTCTATGTGTTTGTTTTTGTAGCAGTACCATGCTGTTTTGGTTATACCCTGTTGTATAGTTTGAAGTCAGGTAACATGATTCCTGAAGCTTTGTTCTTTTTGCTTAGGATTGCTTTGGGTATTCGGGCTCTTTTTTTTGGTTCCATCTAAATTTTAAAATAATTTTTTTCTATTTCTGTGAAGAATGTCATTGGTCGTTTGATAGGAATAGCATTGAATCTGTAAATTGCTTTGGGCAATATGGACATTTTAATGATACTGATTCTTCCTATCTTTGAGCATGGGGGATGTTTTTCCCTTTGTTTGTGTTATCTCTGATTTCTTTGAGAAGTGTTTTGTAATTCTCATTGTAGAGATCTTTCACCTGCCTGGTTAGCTGTATTCCTAGGTATTTTATTCTTTTTGTGGCAATTGTGATTAGGATTGTGTTCCTGATTTGGCTTTCAGCTTGGGTGTTGTTGGTGTATAGGAGTGCAAGTGATTGTTGTACATTGATTTTTGTGTCCTGAAACTTTGCTGAAGTTGTTTATCAGCTGAAGGAGCATTTGGGCCACCACTACGGGGTTTTCTAGATATAGAATCATGTCATCTGCAAACACGGATAGTTTGACTTCTTATCTTCCTATTTGGATTCACTTTATTTCTTTCTCCTGCCTGATTGCTCTGGCCAGGACTTCCAATACTAGAGCATTATTCTTAGTGAATAATAGAACATTATTCTTGGTTAAATTTTAGAAGCATTCTTTGAAGACCAGGAAAAGGTAAAAGCGTCCACCATTGTCAGTTTTCATCAACATTTTATTGGATTTTCAGTAAGGCAAGAAATAAATGAGTCACAAAATGGTCATTGCAGATAACATGACTGTCTACCAAGAAAGTTCAAAGAATCTATAGGCTTCTTATGGAATTAATGAGAGGATGGTTGGATATCATATTGTTGTATAAAGTTTTTTGCCATCAACAAATAGAAAGTGCAACAGAAGAAAGAAAATCTCATTTACAATAGCAACAAAAAATATGGTACTTAGGAATAAATCTACCAGAAATTGTATATGACCCCTTTGAAATAAATTATAAAACTTTGTAGAAAGACATTAAAGAAGTTCTAAATGAGTGGAGAGATATACTATGTTGATGTATTAGAAGACTCACTATCATGAGACATTGATTCCTTCCACAGTGATTTATAAGTTCGCTGGAATTTTAGTAAAAATTTTCAACACGGGTTTTTTTTTTTGTTTGTTTCATTTCTGGTGGAACTGAAAAAACTGATCATAGACTGGGCACAGTGGCTCACGCTTGTAATTCCAGCACTCTGGGAGGCCAAGGCGGGAGGATTGCTTGAGTCCAGGAGTTAGAGACCAGCCTGGGCAACATGGTGAAACCCTATTTCTACAAAATTAAAAAAATAGCTGGGCTTGGTGGCATGCGTGGTGGTGTATGGTGGTGGCACACACTTGTGGCTTCAGCTACTTGGGAGGCTGAAGCAGGAGGATTACTTGAAATCAGGAGGTTGAGGCTGCAGTGAGCCATGTTCATGCCATTACACTCCAGTCTAAGCAACAGAGTGAGATTCTTTCTAAAAAAAAGAGAGAAAAAGAAAAAGGAAAACTGAATGCAAAGTTTATATGAAAGAGCCACAAACCAAAAGCAGCCATGATACTATTGAAGAACAGCAAGATGAGGGACTTGTCCTATCAGATATCAGGACCATTTATAATGGTATAGTACAATTACAATTATTTAGAACAGGAGCTGATCCAGATTCAGTGCTCAATACATGTTAGTTATTATTATTATGTTGTTCACATATTTTCAATATTTATTTCCTTTGCAACATTCTAAGGATTGCTTATTTTCCCAGTGCTAGAATTTCAAAACGCATCCCCTAGAAATTTTTAGATTATTTATAAGGCCTGGAGTATATATAGCTACTGTCCAAATTACATGGCTCCTATCAGTTATGGAACTAAGTTTCCTATTTCCTTTGCCTTTCCTGCCTGCTTCTTCCTCTTTTTTGAGTCTGAATGAAGAGGGAGTGTATTGGGATGATGTCTATCTGCAAAGGAATAAGGAGGTAAGAAGTAGTATCCAGAGAACTGTTATCAAAAAGGGAAAGAATAAACTTGGATTCCTTGGGTGGTGGAAGAGGCATACATAGTGGACCAAGCAAGACTGGTCAAAAGTGATAAACTGCTGAAAAAAGTCACACCATTTATTCAACAAAACTCTACTTATCTCCAACGTTTCAAACACTGGCAGGCACAAGAGATACAGACAGATGTAAGAGATGCATCAGACAGATTCCTAACTATGAGACACTCATAAACTAGAGAGCAGGACATACCTGGAAATTATTAAGATATAGTATGTCAACTACTAGAATACAGTAGGTACCAAGCCTAGTGCTGCTAGAACAAGAAGAGCTGAAACACACACTCTGTAAGAGGAAGTGGAGGTCGTTTTTTCAAAGGAGGCATCATTTATGCTTGGTCTTGGTCATCTGTGGTGTTGATGGAGGAGATGGCAGAGGTATATGCCATAGAGATGGAGACACAATTTTCCAAGTGTGCTTTAGTAATTAGACTCAACCTCCATCCTCTAAGCACAGTTAAAAGTTTATAATGATTGTTTACACCAAAAGTACACTGATTATGAGTTTTAAATCCTGACTTTCTTTCCTCCTACTTGTTTCAATAATTTGTAGCCAAATGACTAAAACTTGGGCCATAATGGTGAAGAGGGGGAGGACCAGGGCCCCTGGTGATAGGCTGGCTCCTGGATGTGGAGTAAAGAAGAATTCAGTATTACAGCTTCATTGATTTGTACCATGTAAATGTTTAGGGAATGACATAATTTTGTAATTCTGTGATTCTGTGACTTAGGGTGAGTTTATTTATTTATTTATTTATTTTTATTGTTGTTGTTAAACTATATATGTCAGAGTATAGCAGCCTGAAAATTAGTACAAATTTTATAAGTGACTTTTTGTGAATTCTACTCTGGTTGGCATAGTTTTTCCTCGTCTGATCATACACTCAACAGAGTGGAACTGAGAAAGAGCAAGTGAATTATGTGGATGCAAATAGCACTGCTATGAAAGAAACTTAATGATGAAAGGTAGAATCCTGAGATTTGAGTAAGCTCCATTTCTGGAAGGGGCTGCTTTTACAGGGAGTGTTATAGGACATCGGAAGTGTGGGAAATAGGCTTTGGGGCAGGAAAAATTGGGGGAAGGAGAGTCTAGGGGCACATGTACAAAGTAAGCATAGTGCTTAAAGCCAAATGTTGAGAACTTAATGAAAGAGATTTCTCTCTTAGCTGTCTAATTCCATAAAGTCAAGAGTATCTCTCTAAGGCAAACACCTTCCACCTGAAATTTAGGATGCTCATACATTTTGATGATATGGACAGAGTGCTAAAACTTTAGATGCTCAGGGGTTCACCTGAGTTTCCCCACAGGTATGTTCTACAAAGTGCACTTATTCTCTCTATCGCTCGAGTTCCTGCCTGGAGAATACAACATGTGTGATGTTTCATTGTATTTGAGATCTCTAGACTTTGGAAGCAGTTGGCTTGGTGAGCTATGGCTCAGTTCAGGTTGTGATGTTTGCTTCAAAACTTGTGATAGCTTTTAATGATAACTGAGTCTCCTAGAGTTAAATGAAGAGACAGAAACCATATGGGAATAAGTAGAAAAATTTAACAGAAAGAGCTGTAAGTATGCAAATACATTTTTATGAAAGTTGTTGAAGTATTTTAAAATTTCCTCTTATATCCCTCTATGAAATCCTTCAGTCTCACTCCCACATTATTGATCTACAAGCCCCCCAATGTGTGTGATAGTGGTCACATGAATCACTGTTGGTTTACGATCACCTTCACTGTCTTGGGGAATTCATCCACTCATTGGTTTATGTACTAGCTTACATAAATAAATTGTATTTCTACATCTCTTGCCCCAATATCTCATATTCTCTGCCGACCAAGGATTCTGGATCTCTAAAGGACATTTCTACATGATTAAAATTCTGTTAAGTAAAATAAAAAAGTTATGTTGCCTTTTCCTATCAAAGAAATTGTACCAACAGGTCCCCAGTGCTGTAGAACCATCCCACTGTGGAACTTTTAACTGACTTTATGTCTTCCTGATAATTCTTCATCTAGAACTGTACTGCCTACTATTATAGCCACTAAATAGCCACATGTGACTATTTCAATTTAAATTGAAATCAATGCAATTAAAATTTAAGTTTCTCTGTCATACTAGCCACATTTCAAATGTTCAATAGCCTCATGTGTCTAGTGGCTACTGAATTGGATAGGGCAGATATAGAACACTTTCATCATTGGAGGGAGTTCACTTGGACGGTGCTGATTTAAAACATTTCTCATATTTATCTTGAGCTTTTAATTTTCTCCACCAACTAACCTAGGCAATACTCACATTACATCTAGACTTTGCAACAAACACTTTATGGTTTCTCTCTGATTCCTCAGTCCTTGCATCTACTTCCATGAATCATCCAGAATCTCAGGGTCATACCTGGGCTTGTCATCATCCAGAATCACTGCCTCTGACACTTTAAATCTAAGAACTAGTTCTCAGCTCTTTTTTTCCTTCTAATACCTGCTACACCTATTCTTCAGTTACACTGAGACCTGCAGTTCCTGGGCCTATCCCGTTGTTCTCATTTGACTTCTTTCTTATTCAGCCAGTGTCCATCTTTGTACATTTCTTTTGCCATTATCCTAGAATATATAAACCTTTGTCCTTCTAATACATCCTTCTTTAGATCTCTGGTCCTATGTCAGGTAAGTGGATCAGGAAAACTGAGAAAATTATATGCAACTGAAGTTAGGTGCTCTATACTAGTGTTTTTTGAACTTTGGATCGCAGCCCATTGATGGATCATGAACTAAATTTAGTGAATTTTCAAGAATTAACATTATTTTCAATTGACAAATCATACTTGTATACATTTATGGGGTACAATATAATGCTTTGATATATGTGTACAATGTGGAATAATTAAGTCAAACTAATTAACATATCCATCACCTTGCATACCTATTCTTTTTTATGGTGAGGCATTTGAAATTTACTCTCTTTGTTATTTTGAAATATACAATGCACTATTATTGACTGTAGTCACCCTGCTGTGCAATAGATCTAAAAAATTATTCCTTGTATCTTTCTGAAACTTTATATCCTTTGATAAAAATTCCCCATGCCTTCCCTCTCCAATCCCTTAGCCTCTGGTAACCATTTTTCTACTCTCTACTTCTGTGAGTTCAGCTTTTTTAGATTTCATATAAAAGTGGCATTTGTCTTTCCATGCCTGGCTTATTTCATTTAGAATAATGTCCTCCAGGTTCATCCATGTTGTCACAAATGACAGAATTTCTTTTGTTTTTAAAGTGGATAGCATTCCATTGTGTATATATACCACATTTTCTTTATCCATTCATCCACTAATGGACACTTAGGTTGATACCATATCTTGGCTATTGTGAACAGTGCTGCAGTAAATATGGGAGGGCAGATATCCGTTTGAGATACAGATTTCAATTCCTTGGGATATATATGCAGAAGTAGGATTAGTGGATCATATGGTAGATCTATTTTTAGTTGTCTGAGAAACCTTTATACCGTTTTTCATAATGGCTGTGCTAATTCACATTCCCACCGATAATGTACAAGAGTTCCCTTTTCTTCACATCCTTGCCAATACTTGTTATCTTTCATCATTTTGATGAAAGCTACTCTCACAGGTGAGAGGTGATACCTCATTGTGGTCTTAGTTTGCATTTCCCTAATGATTAGTGATACTGAGCAATTGGCTCTTTGCATGTATTGTTTTGTTTTCTTTTTTTTAGTAGGAGTTTCACTCTTGTTGCCCAGGCTGGAGAGCAATGGTGCGATTTCGGCTCACTGCAACCTCCGCCTCCTGGGTTCAAGCGATTCTGCTGCCTCAGCTTCCCAAGTAGCTGGGATTACAGGAGTGTATCACCACACCTAGCTAATTTTATTTTATTTTATTTTTGTATTTTTAGTAGAGGTGGAGTTTCACCATATTGGTCAGGCTGGTCTCAAATTCCTGACCTCAAGTGATCCACCTGCCTTGGCCTCTTAAAGTGTTGGGGTTACAGGTGTGAGCCACCGTGCCTGGCCTATATGTATTCTTTTGAGAAATATCTATTCAGGCCTTTTGCCCATTTTTAATTGGGCTTTTTGTTTTCTTGCTAATGAGTTGTTTTAGTTCTTTATATGTTTTGGATATTAACCCCTTACTAGATATATGATTTACACATATTTTCTCTCATTATGTTGGTTGTCTCTTCACTCTGTTAATAGTTTCTCTTGCTGTGCAGAAGCTTTTTAGTTTGATTCCATCCCATTTGTCTACTTTTGGTTTTGTTTCCTGTGCTTTTAGGGTCATATACAAAAAATCATTGCCCAGGCCAATGTTATGGAACTTTTTTGCCTATGTTGTCTTCTGCTAGTTTTACAGCTCAGGTCTTATATTTAAGTATAATTCATTTTGAGTTGATTTTTATATATGGTGTGAAATATAATCTAATTTTATTCTTTTGCATGTGGATAGCCAGTTTTCCCAACACCATTTATTGACGAGAGTGTCCTTTCCTCATTGTGTGTTCTTGGCACCTTTGTTGAAACTCAATTGATCATAACTATGTGGATTTATTTCTGGACTTTCTTTCCTGTTCCATTGGTCGATGTGTCTGTTTTTATGCCAGTACCATGCTGTTTTGATTACAATTGCTTTATAGTAGGTTTTGATATCAGAGAGTGTGATGCCTCAATCTTAGTTCTTTATGCTCAAGATTATTTGGATATTAGGAGTCTTTTGTACAAATTTAAGGACTGTTTTTTCCTACTTCTATAAATTTCCTACTTCTATTGAAATTTTGATAGAGATTGCATTGAATCTGTAGAAAGCTTTGGTAGTATGTATATTTTCACAATGTTAATTCTTTCAATCCATAAACATGGGATATTTTTCTATTTAGTTGTGTTTTACAAATTTTCTTTCATTAGTGTCTTATAGTTTTCAATATACAAGACTTTTACCTCCTTGATTAAATTTACACTTAACTATTTTGTTGTTGTTTTGATATTGTAAATTGTTGCTATTGTAAATTGTTTTCTTAATTTCATTTTAGATAGTTTATTATTAGTATATAGAAATGCTACTGATTTTGTGTACAGATTTTGTATTGTGCAACTTTACTGAATTCATTTTCCATTCTAATGGTTTTTGTGGTGGAGTCTTAGGGTTTTGTACATATAACATCATATCATCAGCAAATAGAGACGATTTCACTTTTTTCCTTTCCTATTAGGATGCCTTTGTTTCCTTCTCTTGACTAATTGCTCTGGCTAAAACTTCTAGTACTATGTTGAAAGGAAGTGGCAAGAGTGGGCTTCCTTATCTTTTGCTGATCTTACAGGAAAACTTCCAACGTTTGACTTTTGAAAATCACGTTAGCTATGGTTTTGTCATATGTGATCTTTATTGTGTGGAGATACATTCCCTCTATCCCTAATCTGTTGAGGGTTTTTATCCTGAATAGTGAATTTTTTAAAAGTAAATAGAATAGAGTAGAAAATATTCATTTCAGAAATTAAGTGTAAGTATTGTTTCATAATTTTAAAAATTAGTTATATACATACATATGTATGTGTGTGCTGGGCCATAACATAAAATGTATTTCTTAATGCAGAATAAAAATGTTTGACAACTAATGCTCTATATTGTCTAGCAATTCTTCAATGTGCCCAATGCCTTCCACAGCTATTTAAAAATTTCCCTTCAGTCTTCGACTCTGTTCTCTATTGCCTCCTTCATGACTTTTGGAGGGTTTGCCTTCATCTTGCATTGCAAATAGAGGCTATCAGGTGAAAACTCCCTGGGAAAATTCTTCTCCTTCACCAAGAAATACACATCAGTCTGCCCTTGTTTTTTCTTCTTTTCTGTCTTAATGGGAGAGATGGTACCATTCTCCTATTGACTTGGAGCTCACCCTTTCCTTTTCCTTGGTGATTACTATGGTTTCAATATTTATGTCCCCTTGAAATTGATGTGTTGAAATCCTAACCCTAAAGGTGATGGTGTTAGGAGGCGCGGCCTTTGGGGAGTGATTAGATGACAATGGTGGAGACCTCATACATGGCATTGGTGCCTTTATAAAAGAAGCTTGAGAGAGAGACCCCTTGCTTTTTCCACCATGTAAGGACACAGCCAGAAGATGGCCATCTGTGAACCAGAGAGTGGGTCATCATCAGATACTGAGTATCCTGATACTTTGATCTTGGACTTCCCAGCCTGCAGAACCGTGAGCAATACATGCATGTTGTTTATAAGCTACCTATTTTATTATAGCAGCCATAACAAACTAAGGCAGGAATCCTGTTGTTGCCCTCTTCACAGCCATCCCCTTGAAAGCCTCTGTGGTCTGGTGTCAGCTCCTCCCTTTCACTGAAGCTGATCCTGTCCCTTACTAGGGACTTCTACATTTTCTGGTTCTTGCTCTTCCTCTTGGTGATAAGTCCTGTTGACCATTTCTCCCTTGTTCAAATTCTCCCCTCAATTAACTTCTGTGACACTATTTTTCCTCAATTTTTCTTCATCCTCCACGGTCATGCCATCTCAGTGTTCCTCATGATTTCCTCTTCCTTTGGTTACCCCTTAAAGGTTAGTGTTTTCTTGGGCATTCTGCTTGGATTTCTTCTCATTCTGTGAAGTTTGTGGGACATGTCATTTAGACCTGTAGCTTCAGGCACCATTTGCACACTAATTATTTGTGTCTATACCTCCAACCTAATGTTTGAGAAACATCTCCACTTGAGTTCTCCACAGCATCCCAAAATATGACTAAAACTGAACTCATTATATTTTTCTCTAAACCTGCTTCTCTTCCAGGGCTTTCCTTTTCAGTATATGGTACCCTCCACCAATTAAGTCACTTACATATCTTTTAGCATTCCTCCCTCTTCATGCCCACACCTGAATAGTCACCATTTCCACTTTCTTGTCTCTCTTGAATCCATGTCCTCTTTATCCCAGTGCCACTCCCACCCTGGGCTCCCATCTTTTCCTGTTTGCATAATGACAGCATCCTTCTCATTGGTCTCCCTGTTTCTAATCTTGCTCCTCTTTAGTTTTTCCTACTCTGCCATTGGAATAATTTTTATTTTTTGAAATTTATAATAGGATCATACAAATAGACACTAGCATATTTTGTGTAAAATGTTAAACAAAACAGTTGAGTAAGAAATTAAAGTCTCTTTTCCCCAATCCTGCTCTTCTCCAGAGGCAATCAGCATGAACAATTTGGTGTGCATCTTTCCAGTCCTTTTTGTATGCATTTACATACACTTATTTCATAAACAAAAATACAGGATTAGATTTTACATAAATGGGATTATACTGTTCACTCAAGTTCACTTTTTCTCTTAATATATCATAGTACACTTTCCATATCAGTATAAACATATCCACATAATTCTTTCAAATGGCTGCGTTTTACATAGCATAGGCTTAATTTTCTTTCTCCTATGAATGGACATTTATTTTCTTTTTTTGGACATTACAGACAGTGCTGATATAAAAATATTTGTACATATATTGTATCAAAATTGAGAATGTATTTCTGTTGGGTAGATACTTAGAAAAGGAATTGCTAGGTCAGAGAGCATATGCATTTAAAATTTCAGTAGATACTGCCAAATTGACTGCCAAAAAGCTGTAGTCATTTTGTATTTCCATAAAGACTATTTTGTGAAATTTTATACCAACACCAGATATTTAACATTTGCAAATCCAATTGTAAAAATATTAAATTGTTGCTTTTATTTGCATTCTTTTGATCAACAGTAATATTAAACATCTTTTCACATGTGTAGTGTGAAATATTTTGGTAAAATTCTTGTTTTATCCTTTGCCTATTTTAAAATTGGTTTGTCTTTTCTTACTGATTTTAGGAACTCTTACAGATACTTTCTCACAGTCTGTTGCCCCTTTCCCCGCTTTTTAAAAGTGCCTTTTATTATATAAAAGTTTAAAATTTTAATATAGTCAGATGGTCAATATATGGCCTCTGGGTTTGATAAAAACTTTCCACTTCAAGATTATATTAAAATTATCTTGTATAGTTTTGATTTTACATTTAGCTCTTTAATCTATGTATATTTATTTTCCTGGAACATAGGTTGTAGGGATCTAATTTTGTTTCCAAATGGTCAGCCAATTTTACCAATGCCATTTGATTCACAATGGAAATTATGAATATGTGACTATTTCTAGAATCTCTCTTGTCCTCTGTTGTCTATACTACATATTTTAAATATTAAAGCTTTAGCTTTGAAGCCTGGTATGGAAAATGCTGCATGAATGTTCTTTTTCAAATGTATTCTTGTGTGTTTTCTCTTCCAGATGAACTTTGTAAAAAGCTTATAAGTTTCGTAAAATAATTATGCTTGCATCTTCATTGAGATTTATTGGATTTATAGATTTATAGGGTAGCTTTACAGTGTTGAGTTTTCCCATTCAGAAGCATGGTATATTTCATTTACTTAGGCCTTCTTCAGAGTGTCCTTCAGCAAATTTTAATATTTTCATTTAGATGAGTTGTATGCATTTCTTCTTAAGATTGTTTCTGAGGGGCGTGCCCAAGATGGCCGAATAAGAACAGCTCCAGCCTCCAGCTCCCAGCTTGAGCGACATAGAAGACAGGTGATTTCTGCATTTTCAACTGAGCCTCTGCTGCTGATACCCAGGCAAACAGGGTCTGGAGTGGACCTCAAGCAAACTCCAACAGACCTGCAGCTGAAGGTCCTGACTGTTAGAAGGAAAACTAACAAACAGAAAGGGCACCCACACCAAAACCCCATCAGTACATCACCATCATCAAAGACCAAAGGCAGATAAAACCACAAAGATGGGGAAAAAGCAGTGCAGAAAAGCTGGAAATTCAAAAAATCAGAGCACAACTCTCCCTCCAAAGGAACGCAACTCATTGCCATCAACGGAACAAAGCTGGACGGAGAATGACTTTGACAACTCGAGAGAAGAAGGCTTCAGTTGATTAAACTTCTCAGAGCTAAAGGAGGAACTATGTAACCAGCGCAAAGAAACTAAAAACCTTGAAAAAAGATTTGACGAATGGCTAACTAGAATAACCAAAGTAGAGAAGTCCTTAAAAGAACTGATAGAGATGAAAACCATGACACGAGAAATACGTGACAAATGCACAAGCTTCAGTAACCGACTCGATCAACTGGAAGAAAGTATCAGCGATTGAAGATCAAATGAATGAAATGAAGCGAGAAGAGAAGTGTGGAGAAAAAAGAGTAAAAAGAAAGGAACAAGGCTCCAAGAAATATGGGATTATGTGAAAAGACCAAATCTATGTCTGATTGGTGTGCCGGAAAGTGATGGGGAAAATGGAACCAAGTTGGAAAACACTCTGCAATATATCATCCAGGAGAACTTCCCCAACCTAGTAAGGCAGGCCAACATTCAAATTCAGGAAATACAGAGAATGCCACAAAGATACTCCTCCAGAAGAGCAACTCCAAGACACATAATTGTCAGATTCACCAAAGTTGAAATGAAGGAAAAAATGTTAAGGGCAGCCAGAGAGAAAGGTCGGGTTACACACAAAGGGAAGCCCATCAGACTAACAGCAGATCTCTTGGCAGAAACTCTACAAGCCAGAAGAGAGTGGGG
>NW_016805834.1:2976935-2986639 GCF_001698545.2 Rhinopithecus bieti | reverse complement strand
ACAGACTGGATTAAGAAAATGTGGCACATCTACACCATGGAATACTATGCAGCCATAAAAAAGGATGAGTTCATGTCCTTTGTAGGGACATGGATGCAGCTGGAAACCATCATTCTCAGCAAACTATCGCAAGAACAGAAAACCAAACACTGCATGTTCTCACTCATAGGTGGGAATTGAACAATGAGATCACTTGGACACAGGAAGGGGAACATCACACACCGGGTCCTATTGTGGGGAAGGCGGAGGGGGAAGGGATAGCATTAGGAGATATACCTAATGTAAATGACGTGTTAATGGGTGCAGCACACCAACATGGCACATATATACATTTGTAACAAATCTGCACGTTGTGCACATGTACCCTAGAACTTAAAGTATAATAAAAAAAAAAAGAAAAAAGATTGTTTCTGAGTATTGCCTAGGTTTTGCTGTTTCTGTAAATGGGTTTTTTTCCCATTACATTTTCTACTTGGTAATTGCTGGTATATAAGAAATTTATTGATTTTTTTGGTTTGATTTTGGATTCAGCCACTTTAGTGTGCTTGTGCTAATTATGAATATGTTAATAATTTTCAGTTTATTCTATTAGAATTTCCAACTTGACTATTATCTTCAAATAATGAATGTTTAATTTATTCTCTTGAGATATTTACCACTTATTTCCTTTTTCTTTCTCTCTCTACCCTTCCCCCCCCCCCTTTTTTTTGCCTTATGAGACAGGCTACGAAGTTGTGCAAGAATTTTTGTTTGTTTGTTTGTATCCCAGCATCCTACAGTGCTTCGACCAATTGATTGATTATTTTTGTGAAATTATCTCTCCTCTATTGTAGGCAGTCATTGAAGAAAGGTGGATCCAGGGGACCCTGTTTTCCTATCATGGAAGGAAGGGATCTTGGACTTTTCCTTCATAAAACCTTTTCCATCAGTGGTTCTGCACATCCAAAGGGAAGGTCCATGATCTAAGCTTAGTCAGTTGGAGTTACTGTCCTAGGACTTTGAGTTTTGAAGAAAGTAACTCATGTGTAAGCAAGCAAGAAAAACTAGAATTTATTATTTCCAGAAACCAAGTAATTCCGTGTCTGTTTTTGAACCTTTTCTCCAGCCTTCTGGTTGATTTTGTGAGCTTTCTAAAAGCTTTCCAATAAGTCCTCCTTTTTGGGGGATTAAATTAGAATTGATTTCTGTTGCTTGCAACCCAAGAACTCTTATTTGATATGTTTTCTTTGTCCTGTTCAATTAGAATGCCTCCAATATTTCACCATCTGAAGTGATTTATGTGTTTCTGATAGTTATTTAGCTTCTATCCAGAAACAAAATTTTCTTTCCATTCCTACCTTATAAAAAGTTTTTTAAAATGTAGAATGTGATTTTTAGGTTGAAAAGGTTGCTATATTCGCAATGCATTTTGAATGTTAATTATTATTAAAATGGGGAAATCCTGATATTTTCTCCTTTGTTAATGAGATTTCTTAATGTTGAATCATCTTTGCATTCCTGCAATAAGCCTTTTTTGGTTATGATATATTTTCCCTCCTTCCCTCCCTCCCATCTTCCTTTCTCTCTCTCTGGATTGCACTCTGTTGCCCAGGCTGGAATGCAGTGGTGTGATCCTGGCTTATTGCAGCCTGACCTCCAGGGCTCAAGTGATACTCCCACCTCAGCTTACAGAGTAGGTGGGACAACAGGCATGTGCTACCATGCCCAGCTAATTTTTTGTATTTTTTGTAGAGATGGAGTTTCACCATGTTTCCCAGGCTGATCTCAAACTCCTGGTCTCAAGCAGTCCACCCACCTTAGCCCCCCAAAGTGCTGGGATTGTAGATATCTT
This sequence comes from Rhinopithecus bieti, assembly GCF_001698545.2. NCBI lineage: Eukaryota > Metazoa > Chordata > Mammalia > Primates > Cercopithecidae > Rhinopithecus > Rhinopithecus bieti. The sequence continues at coordinate 2,984,808 of NW_016805834.1, read as the reverse complement.
TATTTTCTTAATCATTATCTTTAAAATTTTTATCCCATATATTTAAACAAAAATTGCCTTCAACCTGCCTCTAGAGGAGCAACATTGTCCAATAGAAATTTCTGCAATGATGAAAATGTTCTATATCTCTGACACTGTCTTATACGGTAACCACTAGCTACATGTGGCTATTAAGTACTTGATGTGTGGCTAATATGAGGGAGAAACTGAAGTTTTACCTTTATTTAATTTTATTTAATGTAAATTAAATAGCCACATGTAGCCACTGACTACTATTGTATTAATTTTCTTGGGCTACCATAACAAAATACTATAGACTGGATGGCTTAAACACCAGAAATTAGTTTTCTCACAGTTCTGGAGACTGGAAGTCCAAGATCAAGGTGTCAGCAGGTCTGGTTTCTTCTGAAGCCTCTCTACCTGCCTTGCAGATGCCTCCTTCTCGCGCGTCCTCACATGGTCTTTCCTCTGTGTGCTTGCATTCCCTGATATCTCCTTGTGAGTCTTAATCTCTTCTTCTGAGGACATCAGTCAGATTAGATCAGGGCTTATCCTAAGGGCCTCGTTTTAACATAATCAGCCTTTTAAAGGTCCTGTCTCCAAATCGCTCACATTCTGAGATGTAGAGAGTTAGGACTTCAACATAGGAATTTTGTGGGGACACAATTCATGCCATAACAACCATATTGGATAGCACCACAACATATTAGTCCAGAATTAATCTGTATTTATTGCTTTCTCACCAGATACACTGCTACTAATGTTAGGACACTTTGATTTTTCTCTTTCCCATCTTTGACCACCATCTGCCATATTGTAATCATCTGGGATTTTAGTTCCCCAATTTTTCTTGCATTCTGCATTATGCATTATTGGACTTCACTAGAAATTTTTCACATTTCTTTTTCATCATTTTTTCTTTTACGCCATACAGTCCTCTTTCTCACATTCATGTATCTTGTTGCCACAGTAGTGCCCTCCAGTAGTTCTTTCAGAGATGGGCTTGAGGGCTAGGTATAGGATTCTGAGTTCAAAGTAACCTGTCTTAATAATTTGAAGACATTTTATACACTGCTGGTGCCCCAGTCAGATCCCCTTTACCACCCTAGGTCATCCATCCTTCAACTGTTGTGAGCATTGACTCACTCTTGCCCCTCTAAAGAATCGCAGTGAGAGCTAACTCATTTGGTAAATTATTCACCTATTTCCCCTAGGGGCAGGCTCCAGCCAGTTGCTGGCTGATAGAAGAGTTCAAAAGGCTTTTCCCTTTGCTTCAACGTGGGAACTAACTGGGAGAATGTTCATGCTCTAGGGCTCTCTGTGGGATACAGTGAAGCCAGACACCTGCAGATACCACTTACTTACTTCCCCTGCCGTATTCCATTTTCCTTATTCTCTCTCTCTTAGAGTACTGCCTTAATAGCCATGTATACCCAAATTCCTGTCTCAGGCTCTGCTTCTAGGGAAGATGACTCAAGACAACATTATTTCATTGTCAGTTCTATTATTTCATTATTTGATTGACAGTTTCTATTGTCCCATGCCCTCATGCTTAGCCCAGGACACAAAGCCTACTGTGCCTTCAGAAAATGTTCACCAAATGAACAAATGAAGTCATCTTTCTTGGGCAGCAGGCTGATCATGTTACACTTTCTCTCCAATCCTAACTTCTAGTTATGAAATTAAAATTCCTGATTTTGGCTTTAAATCTTATTCCAGTGGTTGTTCATATCAAGCCCATCTGTTTTTGTTTGTATACTTTGATTTTTTTTTTTTTACTGCTTTTATGATCTCAAACACAAATTTTTATACCCAAATTACATATGAACAGTAACATACTGCTTGTACATTGTGTCATGTGTCTTATTTCCTTAGCTAAAATACAATTTCATAGTCTTTATCTTCTCTGTTTTGATTAGGACCTAGCACCTTTCTAGTTGCACTGTGCTCAACCAATAATTGCATAATTTTATATGACAGCTTAACTAAAAGGGATTATATTTGGAAACAAATTTTCTTTTAGAGAATACCTTTTTTCTTTCTTTATTATGCCTGGATCATTAATCCCTATTTCCATAGCAACAGATTATAAAAGAAAGAGGATGATATAGTCTTTACTTTTAACAATGGGAAAGAGAAGGATTCTGAGAAGAAAACTTGTAATTGCAAAATTATAAATAAAATGAATGAATCAAGCAGAGGGTAACAGCACAGAGAAAAATAAATCATTTCTAACAATGTTAATAGTATTATTTTACTTCAAGATGATTAAACTAGCCAGCTGGATTAGAGACTCAAACATTAGTAATGTGATAAGCTTCAGAAGCTGAAGGCAAAAAGCATTAGGTCAGTCCCATGGGTCCTTGCTGGCTTCAAAGCAGTGGCCTCTATTTGATCAGTGAGGGCAGGGGTACAGAACCTAAGTTCTTTAATGATTTGCAGTATCATCAAGTCCCCAATAAGCCTCTATTTGAAAGTTGCCTGAGGTGACTTTCTCTTTAATTTGCAAGAAGTGTTCAATATCCAAGTAGTGACAAATTGAATCTGGCCCATAAAAAGGGGAGATTTTTGTGACATAAAACAAGCTTGTCTTTGGAGACCATAAGGAAAGGGCAGGACAACCTTCAGCAGCTGGAATTCAGTGGGTGTTCCTTTAAGCTTTATATGGTAAGGTTTATGCTTTATGTGGCAAATTTACAGATTACCATCAAACAGACTTTCTCATCATTGAACATGCTCATCTTCTTTTTGAAGCTGAGAACTTTTGGTTGGAATAAAGAAGTGCCAAAGGGATGAGACCACGCCTGAAACTCAAAACTGAACCAGACTTGGGGATGCAGAGATTCAGAAGAGGAAGCAGTGCAGTTGGGGCACAGGGCATGCTGTGCAGTCTGCTCTGGGCTCCTTGGGTCTTGGCGTGCTCAGCTGTGAAATAAAGAGATTGGGTAGTTAGCATGATGATCTCTAAAGAGCACTGAGTTCAGCAATTCCACAGTTCTAATAAAATCAAAAGCTATTATTCTTCATATTGCTAGTTGGAATTTTGCTTAATTTCATTATTCTTCCTGTCAACTATAGTGCTTTGTATATTCTGGATACTAGTCCTTCGCTGATGATGCAAATATCTTTTCCTGCTCTGTGGCTGCTTTTATTTTTTATGGTGTCTTTCGTGAACAGGAGTTCTTATTTAATGTAGTATGATTTATTAGTCTCTATTGTTACAGTTTCTGCTTTTTATGTCTTGTTTAAGAAATACTTCTTTATCCTGAGATCATAAATATATTCTCCTTTGTTACTTGTATGATGTTATGGGTTTTTTCCTTACCACATTTAGATCTTTAATCCATCTGGAATTGATTCTTATATATCATGTGATATAGAGGTGCAACTTAATATTTTTCATTTGAATAACTTACTGTCCCATTTATTGAAGACCTACTTGTCTTTTCCTAATTAAACTGCCATACTACCTCTCTTCATTATAAATTGTCTATATATTAGTGTATCCTTTTCTAGACTCTCTCATTTTTTCTATTTGGCTATTTCTGTGCAAATACTACATCATTTTTGTATTATTCCATTTTTACACTGCTGATAAAGACATACCTGAGACTGGATCATTTATAAAGAAAAAGAGGTTTAATGGACTCATAGTTGCATGTGACTGGGGAGGCCTTACACTCATGACGGAAGGCACATCTTATGTAGTGGCAGACAAGAGAGAATGAGAATCAACAGAAAGTGGTTTCCTCTTATAAAACCATCAGATCTTGTGAGACTTATTCACTACCACCAGAACAGTATGGGGAAAACTGCCCCCATGATTCAATTATCTCCCACCAGATCCCTCCCACAACACGTGGGAATTATGGGAGCTACAATTCAAGATGAAATTTGGCTGTGTGGGAACACAGCCAAACCATATCAATCTGATTTGCTATAGTTTCATAATAGGTACACATCTGTTGGAGCAAGCTCTGCTAGTCCTAATTTTTTTAACCATCACAAATGAATGTTAAATGTTATCGAATGATATTTTTCAGTACTTACTGAGATGTTCACATTGTTTCTTTTACTCTAATCATATAGTAAATTATACCAATAGATTTTTTTTTTTGATGGAGTCTTGCTATGTCACCCAGGCTGGAGTGCAGTGGTGCGATCTTGGCTCACTGCAACCTCCAGGTTCAAGTAATTCTTGTGCCTTGGCCTCCTGAGTAACTGGGACTACAGGTGTGTGCCACCATGCCTGGCTAATTTTTCGTTGTTGTTTTTTTTTAAGTAGAGACAGGGTTTTGCCATATTGCCCAGGCTGGTCTCGAACTCCTGAGCTCAGGCAATCCGCCCGCCTCTGCCTCCCAAAGTGCTAGGATTACAGGCCTGAGCCACCACAATCAGACCAATTAATTTTTCTAAGGTTAAAATAAATTTTCTTCCTGCAATAATCTAACTTTGTCATTGTATCAGTTACTTATTGCAGCAAAATAGACAACCCCGAATCTCAATGTCATGTGCATCTGTATTTATTCGCAGGAATCTTGAGTCATCAAGGTGCTGACTGATCTAAGCTAGGTGGTTTTGTTTCAGGCTGTGGCAGCAGGGGCAGCTCAGCCTCTCTGTATACATGTGGCTGTACTGGGGCAACTGTACTCTGCATGTCCCTCACCCTTCTTGGATCAGGAGACTGGAAAGGGTACATGCTTCTTATGGCATGGTGAGGCACTATCAGGAAATATACACTGATCTAGTACTATTACCTAATATTCAAACTTTGTCTAAATATCACCATTGGCTCTCTAGTAGCCTGTATTTCAAAGGAAAAATATTTTTCTGGTCTAGGATCCAATTTAGGACTTGGTATTACATTTACTTGTCATATTTCTTTAGTCTCTTTGACCAGGAACATTTGCTCAGTCTTTCTTTCATGTTCTTAATATTTATGAAGGGTACATGCTATTCCTTTTGTGGATATCTTATAGATATCCATTTATTTCGTAAATATGTAAAAAAATCCTTTAAATTTTTTAAACAATCTATTCAGGTTTTAAAATTACAGTTGAAAAAATATGTTTCTTCCACTTACATATCTCATCCATTTACATTTGTTTTTGTAGTTATAAATATGTTTGGATTTATTTCTACCATCTTATCATGGGCTTTTTATTTGTCCTACCTTTTCTGTTTCTTTTCATTTTTTTCCTTGGATTCTCTTGGATTGAGTATTTGTTTTTCTCATTCTATGTTCCTCTTTTACTAATTTAGAAGTTATATACTTTGTTTCTATTCTTTTAATTGTCATGCTAGACATTTTAGCATATATATTTGGCTTCTCAAGTGCTAAAGTCAGTCATGTTGTCACCCTCTTTTCTAGCAATACAATTATCTTAAAATGCGTGAACTCTATTCCATTCCTGAAATGTATTATTTTTGTCATGCATTTTAGGTTTATTTTATCTTTATTTTAATCCCACCAGATAATAATATTGTTATTTTTTCTCTATATTTATTTTAGCTATATATTTATCTCAATGTTTATTTAGTTTTATCTATATACTTACTGTTTTCTTTATTGATCATTTCTTTTTGCATCTTAGTTCTTTCATCTGGGATCAATTTCCTTCTGCATAAAATATATTCATTAGAATTTCCCTTACTGAGTATCTATTTATAGCAGTCTATTAGGATATTTTTGTTTAAATATAGCTTTCCTTGTCCTACTTTTTGAAAGGTGTTTAAAATAATTTAAAAAAAATTTTTTTCCCCTCAGCCCTTTGAATATACTGCTTTGCTTTCTTCTGGCTTTCATTGTGTCTGTCTTTGTCCTTCAGCTGAAGTTTAGTTGTCTTTTCTCTCTGGCTGTTTTTCAGATATTTCTTTTGTCTTTTTTATTTACAGATTCCCTGTGATGTGTTTAGCCATGAGTTTCTTTTTATTATTAAGCTTAGAATTCACTGGGCTTCTTCAATCTGTGGAGAAGTGTTCTATTATTTCTGAAAAATTTGCAGTAACCATCAATCCAAATATTATTTCACTTATCCTTTTTCTCTCTTGTCCTTTTAGAGCTCTGGTTTGACGTCTCTTTCGATCTCTGTTTTATCATTTCTATCATGATCATTCTATGCTGCATTCTGGATAATTTATTTGGATCTATCTTTCAAATTCACATGTCAGCTTTTCTAATCTGTCTATTGAGTTTTAAGCTTTCTTTATTGTATTTTTAAATTTTTAGAATTATATATATATATTTTAAATCTGCTTCATTTCTATGGTGTCTTTCCCTTTCCTTATATTTTAAATCACTTTTAAATTTATTTAGACATAAAGCCTTTTAGAAATTTTTAAAAAGATCTGTTCTATTGGCTTTTGCTTTTCACACTGTACTCTCTCTCTCTCTCTCTCTGTGTGTGTGTGTACAGATATGGTTTGGCAGTGCCCCACCCAAATCTAATCTTGAATTGTAGCTCTCACAATTCCCAGGTATTGTGGGAGGGACCTGAGGGGAGGTAGTTAAATCATGGGAGTGGGTCTTTGCCATGCTGCTCATGATAGTGAATAAGTCTCATGAGATCTGATGGTTTTATAGAGAGGAGTTCCCTTGCACGTGCTCTCATCTTGCCTGCTGCCATGTAGACATCCTTGCTCTTCTGCCATGATTGTGAGGCTTCCCCAGCAATATGGAACTATGAGTCCATTAAGCCTCTTTTCTTTATAAATTACCCAGTATGAGGTATGTCTTTATTAGCAGCATAAGAACAAATACAGTGTTTACTGTGGCCTCATATTTTTGTGAACTTATTTTTGCATGAATTCTTTCAGACTGTGATAAAACTAATACTCCAAAGAGGATTGAATTTGTTTCTGCCAGGAACCTGGAAAACTACCAGTCCAGGACAACTTTAACTGACTTCTTGGCTTGAGATTTCTTGGCCAAGAAGTGTGAATTTGGCATGCAAAACTGCATGAAGACTGACTTATGGTTAGTATTTTTAGGGATGAGTCCTGCTCTTTCCAGTGCTAAATTTTTAATTAGGCAATCTTGCTTTTGGTGTGTTGGGTGGCAGAATGTTTTTCTGCTTCACTGTTATGATGGAAGTGTGACCGTTTGCAGTCTTAGTTTTATAAAGGGGGACCTTGAGTGAATGTTGGGTTTTGTTTTCTCCATTCTATAGCTTTATAGAGATGGAAAACACAAAGGTGAAGTACAGTCAGTTTGAAAAATGGTCCACAAGGCACAAGATGGCTTTATTTCTCTGATTACCTCTTCGGGTCTACTTTCATCAAGTTCCCTTTACTAATTAGCCAGGTAAGTAATGTATTAAAATCTTTTTATTGTATTGTACCCAGTATTTTGATTTGTTTTCTGCAGGAGGACCAAGCAGGTACTTTATTCATCACACTGATGGAAATAGAAGTCCAGACACCAATTTGAAATTATACTGGGGAAAACTTTACTAATTACTAGTTAGCAATTGACAATCAGAATGTGAAATGTCTGATAATACTTTTGATGGGGTTAGGGCTAGGGTTAGTAATAACTGTAGGATTAATAATAACTATAGCAAACACAAATATTATAAATATGTAAGAAAAAGAGCAAAGCAGTACCCAGTCATTTTTTTTTTTTTTGAAATGGAGTCTCACTCTGTTGCCCAGGCTGGAGTACAGTGGAGTGATCTCGGCTCACTGCAACCTCCACCTCCCAGGTTCAAGCAATTCTCTGCCTCAGCCTCCCAAGTAGCTGGGAAAAATGTGTGGCTTATATGTAAACAGGATTTAGAAGCCTTGTACTATGCAGAAGAAAGAGAATCATTATTCAGAAAGTGGATAAAAAAATCATTGATTCATTATTGTTAACCTTGTGCCTAAGTCTTTG
>NW_016805834.1:2949336-2976796 GCF_001698545.2 Rhinopithecus bieti | reverse complement strand
GAGGGGGCCCTCCGACGCCTGCTTCACCACCTTCTTGATGTCATCATATTTGGCAGGTTTTTCCAGACGGCAGGTCAGGTCCACCACTGACACGTTGGCAGTGGGGACACGGAAGGCCATGCCAGTGAGCTTCCCGTTCAGCTCAGGGATGACCTTGCCCACAGCCTTGGCAGCGCCAGTAGAGGCAGGGATGATGTTCTGGAGAGCACCGCGGCCATCACGCCACAGTTTCCCGGAGGGGCCATCCACAGTCTTCTGGGTGGCAGTGATGGCATGGACTGTGGTCATGAGTCCTTCCACGATACCAAAGTTGTCATGGATGACCTTGGCCAGGGGTGCTAAGCAGTTGGTGGTGCAGGAGGCGTTGCTGACGATCTTGAGGCTGTTGTCGTACTTCTCATGGTTCACACCCATGACGAACATGGGGGCGTCCGCAGAGGGGGCGGAGATGATGACTCTTTTGGCTCCCCCCTGCAAATGAGCCCCAGCCTTCTCCGTGGTGGTGAAGACGCCAGTGGACTCCACGACGTACTCAGCGCCAGCATCGCCCCACTTGATTTTGGAGGGATCTCGCTCCTGGAAGATGGTGATGGGGCTTCCATTGATGACAAGCTTCCCGTTCTCAGCCTTCATGGTGCCATGGAACTTGCCGTGGGTGGAATCGTACTGGAACATGTAAACCATGTAGTTGAGATCAATGAAGGGGTCATTGATGGCAACAATATCCACTTTACCAGAGTTAAAAGCAGCCCTGGTGACCAGGCGCCCAATACGACCAAATCCGTTGACTCCGACCTTCACCTTCCCCATGGTGTCTCAGGGATGCGCTGGCGATGCAAAAGAAGATGCGGCTGACTCTCGAACAGGAGGAGCAGAGAGCCGTGCCTAAGTCTTTGTAAATGGAGTTAAATTAAATTTTGCAAGATTATTGTCATGAAAGAGAGTTCAAGGAATTCTTCTAGGACAGAGTTACTCATGGGCTACGTGCAAATTTCATAGTTTGAAGTCACCCAAGAGCAGCTTAAATTTAACATGGCAATTTCTCAAAATATTATTTTCTTATGTGAAGACTCCAGACTAAACACAATCATTTTTGCAAACAGCATGTCTTTTCATTTCTGCTCTCTGTTAAGTCTTTGTGTTTTAAAATGCCTTTGCTTTCATGTGAGACATCACCAGCAGCCTTGTGGCTGGGTGGTAGAATTGCTGCTGCTACATCACAGATTCTGCCTTTTTATACTCTTCTTCAAGTATAAAGTACCTTGTATTTACACAGCTGTTTTAACTTTTTCAAAGTCTGTTTACATCTTTTATGCTTACACCTCTGTGAAGTAGGAAGCACGGGTTTTTCTACCCACCTTGTAGAGATAAGAACAGTGAGCCACACAGAGGTCAAGTGATGGGTTAAAGGCTGCAGCATCCTCCCACTATCCCATGCTGTTTTCCTTCCTAGCGTGAAATTACGTGGGCACACAAGTTCTCCTGAAACAAACACTGAGCAAGGCTATGCATGGCTGCTTGATTCACTTGTGTGATTGCTCTCTTTGGCATGGATGGAGGGCTGCAGGAAAGCCAATTAATTTGTTCAGAGAAAGCTTGTGTATGAGTTCATGTGTTTTATCTATTCTGTCATTCAAACTCTGTGGACAAGTCAGTTTTCATAATGACTTTAGATCACTGCACTAAGACTTACTTGTTTTCCAAATGATTTGGTGATCTGTTCACTTAATTTATGCCAGATGCTTTCTTACTGTTTAACTGCCACCTGCAAAATAACATTTAATATGAAGATTTTAGTTTTAAAATTGTTTTGGGCTCTCAAATCAAAAACTTGCAAGACTGGTTAAGTTGCTTTTTGTTCATAGCAAACATACCTCTAGCTGAGAAGCAGGGACTTTCACAAGTCATTTGCTTCATTTAGAATAAACTCTGTGAATTATCCCAATGGTTATGATGATGTGATTAAAAAATTGGGGGAAGAAATAAAGGATAACCTGTTCGCATCTTCTTTCTCTTTTGATAATTCCTATACAAATATCTTAAAAGATGAGATTTTTCACTGTACATTTGGCAGAGCCTTATTCCTTCTATTTTATCCGAAATTTCCATTTAAATTTTTTATCCAGTTTTCTAGCATGTGTTCACAATTTTGTCATTTGAATCAATTTCATTCCTCAGGAATTAACATAAACCATAACATTTTCTATGAATAAGAACTTCAATTCTAAAATCTATTTTGACTAATGATTAACTTCTCTTAATCCTTTGATAATTCTTATTGTTTTCCTCCAGACCATGTAAGTTTTTCCCATTTTTCTCCATTATGATGTTCTAAATCAAGATGCAAACCAGAATATTAATTTTCATATAAAATAGGTCTTTTATGTTTCTACTAGCTTATTCAATTGATTCACTGAAAATGATTCCTGGCTTTAGTTTTTGCAGAAAGAAAGTAACAAGGTGAACTCACTAGCAGGCCAGGAAGGAGCTGGCAGGAGACTCTTTCTCAATAAAGGGGTGCTGGAGGTCGGTAACTAGGTCAGCAAATAGGATCTGGGAGGACTAGGATTATCAGTGACCTTTTACTAGTTGAGTGGAGGTTGTGTAAATGCAGCCTAGTGTAGTGCAGAAGTGCTGAACCTGGGGACAGATCTGAAGTTCTGGGCCTCTTTTTGCTGCTTTCTATTTCTAGAACCTTGGATAAATTTCCTAATATCTCTGAACTTCACATTCCTAACTCATGGATAGGAATAATAATACTATGTCTCAGAGTCATTTTGTATATAAGTTATCCGGTGCTAAGTAATAAACAATCTCAAAACTTGGTGGCTTAACACACAATAATTTATTTGCTTACATTTGGGCTGGATTCAGCTGGGTAGTTCTTTTGTTGGTCCTTCCTGGGGCCCCTTATATAGACACAGTGATCTGGGGGTTTGACTGGAATTGGATGATCCAAGCTGGCCTTACTCTCATATGGCAGTCAACTGGGACTGTCAGCAGAATACGTCAGTTCTTTGTGTGGCTGCTTCTGCAGTGGAGACAAAATTTCTTACATGACAATGACAGTGATTTCAAGAAGGCAAATCCCAATGTGCAAGTGTTTACCTATGCTCTCCTTGTGTCATATTTGCTGATATCTTGTTAGCCAAAGTAAGTCACGTGGCCAAGCCCAGGGTCAATGAAAGAAGGAACGATGCTGACGGTAGGGGCTTCGTTTATGTGGGACCATTAGTGTAATAATCTATATACTCTGTCAGTCAAATGTGACAATACATGGGAAATTATTTTTGAAGTGTTACATCAGTGTAAATGTTGTATGGTGTGTGTCTGTGTGTGTATGGGTGGTGGCAGTTGGGGAATGGTGATGGGGAGGCATGTACCTGAAAACCTTAATAGACATTGAATTTACGGTCATGGAAATAATTGTTTAGTTTTACCTCTGGCTTTCATAATTACATTAAACATATTTATCTCAGGTGCACTCAGGAGTATAGCATGCTGGGACCTGGGTAACGGGATCAGTTGGGAGGGGAAGAAATGTGAAGCTTGGAGAAATGGACTCAGCTACAGAGAACTGGGAATCCAACGCTCAGTATTTCAAAAATTTACCAAATTGATGGATAAATTGGTCACTCTTCTAGGTGAGTTAATTTGAAAGTCAGAAGGGTAGAGGTCATGAGAGCTTTTCACACATCCTGACCATGGAGGGAGATTATGGAGATGAGGATCCATCTGAGGCAGAGGAATGGGAACTAGCCCTAGAACTGAGGGGATTAAGGTGAGGACAGGAGGCTTAAGAAGGCAGACACCAAGGCAAATGCCTATTTCTTTGGACTAGACAAAAATACAGGAAGAGGAGGACAAACAGCATATGAATTTGGGAGTACTGTGCTCAGGGCAGTGTTAGTCAGGTGTGTAGACTTTACCTGTCACAAGTGCCCTTAAAGTTGGTCTTCAAGGAATCTTGGAATGCAGGCGGAGGGGGTGGGGGTGGGTTGTGGAAGCTTTGCAACCATCCTGAGCCACTGGGTCTCAGGTTTGAAGGCAAGGCCGACAGTAAGGCTGAGGCTATTAAACATGCTAAGTTGGGATGAACCTGAGGACGAGGTGAAAGCATCAGGCATTAGTGGGCACAGGTAGGGACTTTTAGAAGGCTGACACAAATGCCTGGTAGGATATTGGTTCTCAAATATCAATAAGCACAGGAACTTCCTGGTTAAAAATGCCCATAGCTGAGCTTACCTCAGAGATTCTGATTTTAGTGTATCTTACATGGTACCCAAGAATTTGTGTTTTCAGTAAACAGCTGAGTATTGATGATCTAACCTGTGCTGTCTAATATGGTACACATGTGGTTTTTTCAATATAAATTAGCTAAAGTTGAATAAACTTAAACAATTAGTTGTCTACTGGTCAAATTTCAAGAGCTTAATAGCCACATGTAGCTAGTAGCTACTGTATTAGACAGTACAGAATTAGAATACTGCCATCATTGCAGAAAGTTCTACTGGGCAGTGCTGTTTAAGCCATCAACTCTGTGCTTCAGTTTCCTTTGATCACATCTGGTTCTGCTAGGTCTGGTGTCCCTATTCCAGGTCCATAGCCACATCTACTTCCTAGAGAAGCAATCCATAATGTGCATGCTGTTTCAGGACCATGGACAATAGCACACATGGCTATCCCTCCCCTCAAATAGTTTTGCTCACACTGTACTCGAGTCTAAGCAAGTAAGAAGCCAAGAATGGGTGGCTAAAGAAGGAATCCAAGGCAGCAAGCAAAGTAGACATGAGAGACTTTGACCTATACTGAAAACTTCACTCCACAATCCCATAACCCAGTTGCATTGACTTTGGTCTCTACCCACATCAGCTCTTCTCTTTAAAGAGAAGTAGGGGGAAGGGAAGTTTGAGCTGCTATTTAAAATATATCACTAAGAAACAGCATACATGTGTAGGGCAGTGAGGTAGGAGATAAACATAGGAAGAATCAAGCAGGATTAGATTCTGAGCTACCATTTACTTGGGTGCAACCATGGGAATGTTACTTAATCTCTCCAAGTCACAGTTTTCCAATCTGTAAATGGCTATAATAATATTATGATAATATGGAATGAGCCAGGCACAGAAAAGCAAATATTGCATATTCTCACTCTTATGTGGGAGTTAAAAAATTTGATCTCATGGAGGTAGAGTAGAATGATGATTATCAAAGGTTGGGAAGGGTAGGGGGAGGGCATGATGAAGAGAGGTTAGTTAATGGCTACAAAAATACAGTTAGATAGAAGGAATAAATTCTAGTCCTTAATAGTATAATGGGGTAACTATAATTATCAATAACTTATTGTATATGACAAGATCACTACTAATAGAGAAGATGTGTAAAGTTCTCAGCACAAAGAAATGGTAAATGTTTGAGGTGATGAGTGTACTATAACCATGATTTGCTTAACAAGAGATGCATACAACATATGCATGCATTGAAATATCCCAAGTGCCTTATAACTATGTAAAATTATGTACCAATAAAATAAAAGTAATATTATGATAATAATGTAATAATAATACAAGTGACAAAATATATGTAAAGCACTGAACATAAGACCAGAAACCTAGTAGGCATTCAACAAATATTAGTTCTATTTCCACTCTTGGTAAGTTGAACTTCATACTCTTAATGAGGCCAGCCCAAACTTATTGTACATAGTCTGCTCTCTGGTGGCAGTGTCTATATTTAGTGACAGAGATGACTTAGTAATTATTATTATTATTTTTTTGGTCTGGCCTCAAGTAGGGTCTAGTAAAGCGATGTAAATCAAGTACTCAGAAAAACGTGGAGGTGTTCCAAAGATCTGCGAACAGAATTCCAAATGGTTATCTGGAGTTAGACTATCATAGCAGATTCTCATTCTCCTCCCTGTTTTCTTCTTCTTTCTTCTCCTCTTCCTCTTCTTCCATCATTCCTTTTCTTCTTCTGTTACCTCTTCCTCTTCTTCCTTTTCCTTTTCCTCATTCTTCAATTTTTTTCTTTCCACATCCTTCCCCTCTCTCTGCCTTAGTTTTATTCTCTTCTTCTTTTTTTTCCCCTTCTGCTCCTGCTATGAGAACTGCAGTATGTACAGAATTAGAATCTTGTTTGTTACTGGTACACAAGGAGTTTTTTCACTGCAGTGTTTTTCAAAATCTCAAACAGTAATGTGCAAATCTATTTGAAAATACTGTTGGTTATATTATTTTCCAAAGATGTCTCTTTTATATAGGATTCTGTGTTTAAACTCATCAAGTAAAGATCAGTTTAAAATTGTGCTTTGAGTTTTAGTGGATATATAATATCTTTATTGAATATTGTGTTTCTAGTTAACTGTCAGCAAGAATATTTACAACTGACTGCTACTCTAGAACATTCACCTCCATCAACCTTTGTGTTATTGTAAGGGTACTAGCTATATGGATGAATCTATGTTCTAATCAAGTTTCAAATAGCAGAACACACTCCTTGAGAGTCAAAACTTTTAAAATGATGGTCTTTTGGAAACATTACAAATGTTCTCATCTGTGGCAGGCATTGTTGTGTTAAAGTTGTTATAATCAAATATATATATATACACACACACACATGCACACATACATATATATTTTATTTTTTGAGATGGAGTCTCGTTCTGTCACCCAGGCTGGAGTGCAGTGGTGTGATGTCAGCTCACTGCAACCTCTGTCTCCCGGATTCCAGCAATTCTCCTGCCTCAGCCTTCCAAGTAGCTGGGATTACAGGTGCCCACCACCACGCCCAGCTAAGTTTTTTGTACTTTTAGTAGAGACACTGTTTCACCATGATGGCCAGGCTGGTTTCGAACTCCTGATCTCAAGTGATCTGCCTGCCTCGGCCTCCAAAAGTGTTAGGATTATAGGCGTGAGCCACCGCGCCTGGCCCAAAACCTATATTTTAACTGACGTAAGTATAAATAAAGCTCTTGGATTATAACAACTCTAACACATTCCATAATAATATGGGAGCAATGGAAGATCTGAACTCAAATCCCCATCAGGTCATTTGCCAGCAATGCAATGTTGAGCAAGTTGTTCAACTTCTCTAAGCCTCAGTGTCCTCATGTGTAAAGTAGGAATAGTTCAACCTTGCATGGATGTTCTAAGGATTAGAGATAATATACAAGGCTTAGCACAAAATGGTAGCATTGATTTTATATTACTTAAGTTCTCTATGGTCTAGGAAAGATTTAGGAAATCTAGTATTATATTAGTAATGATAATGAGTGTCACTAGGGAATCCTATTTAATACTACTAAAGGCAAGCATAAACACTCATCATATATCTTGATTTTGTTCTTTACTTCGAAAATAGTTATCTTAAGCATATGTAATAGAAAATCACATGATTTGGGAATGTATTTTTTATAAAATTAAAAGAAATGGAATATGTCAAAATATGTCAAACCACCAATTTTTTAAATTTTATTTTTGAGATGGAATCTTGCTGTGTCACAAGGCTGAAGTGCAGTGATGCGATCTCAGCTCACTGCAACCTCCGCCTCCTGGGTTCGAGAGATTCTCCTGGGAGGCTGAGGCAGGAGAATGGCATAAACCCGGGAGGCAGAGCTTGCAGTGAGCTGAGATCCGGCCACTGCACTCCAGCCTGGGCGACAGAGCGAGACTCCGTCTCAAAAAAAAAAAAAAAAAAAGAGATTCTCCTGCCTCAGCCTCCTGCATAGCTGGGACTATAAGCATGTACCACCACTCCCAGCTGATTTTGTATTTTAGTAGGGACGGGGTTTCACCGTTTAGCCAGGATGTTCGCCCACCTTGGACTCCCAAAGTGCTGAGATTGCAGGCTTGAGCCACCGAACCCAGCCAAACTACCAATTTTTTGTTCTTTGTTTATCTATTTTCGTAGAAAAAACAGCATGATTAGATCTGAGTTCTAAAACATAACTTTGAGGAAAGTGTTTAAAAAAACAAAAAAGCACAGTTTGGGAGAGAGTTCCTAGAGATTCAAAGGTCATTTATTTAGAAGGTTGTCTCAGAATTAACAGAGATTGTGAGCTCTGGACATAAGACACATTTAAAAAAATAGTATTTCAGAAGTATCATCAATAAGACTTAGTGAATCATTGCACATTGGGACGAGGTAAAGAAAAGTTGATGCCACTAATCTAAAAGGAGGCTCACAAAGAAGGTGAGGTTTTCATTTGGGAATGTATTGATTTTAGGACATTCAGGTGACTGTCCAGTGAACTGTAAGCTCTGGGCCAATAGGTTCTTGGTAAATATAAGACACAGGGTTCCTGTGGGGATAAATGAAAGCTCCCAAGAATGTACAGAGAAGAGAAGAGGGCACAGGACCAAACCCTGAGAAGATTCATCCTTTGTGACCTGTAGAAGAGGAGCTCACAAGGGAAACCAGATGAGGAAGAGCAGAGAGGGAAGCTGGAGAAGGTAAGCACAGATTTTACCCACTTCCAGCTCTGTAGAGGCTGATAGTAGTCTCATGTGGCTTCTAAGATTTACTTTTCCCCTTTTTTTTTTCACTTTCTCCATTGCTTGTTTTTTTTATTTTATTTTATTTTATTTTTTTTTGAGACGGAGTCTCGCTCTGTCGCCCAGGCTGGAGTGCAGTGGCCGGATCTCAGCTCACTGCAAGCTCTGCCTCCCGGGTTTATGCCATTCTCCTGCCTCAGCCTCCCGAGTAGCTGGGACTACAGGTGCCCGCCACCTCGCCTGGCTAGTTTTTTGTATTTTTTTTGGTAGAGACGGGGTTTCACCGTGTTAGCCAGGATGGTCTCGATCTCCTGACCTTGTGATCCGCCCGTCTCGGCCTCCCAAAGTGCTGGGATTACAGGCTTGAGCCACCGCGCCCGGCCTGTTTTGTTTTAATTTACACATTTTATTTTATAAATTGGCAAAAACTAATTGCATGTATTCATGGGTGCACAGTGATGTTTTGAGGTATATAATGTGTAGCGGTCAGATCAGAGTGATGAGCACATCCATCATCTCAAACATTTATCATTCGTTTGTGTTAGGAACATTCAATATCCTCCTTTCAGTTATTTGAAGCTATATAATGTATTCTTGTTAGCTGTAGTCATCTTACAGCACTAGAGAACCCTAGAGCTTCTTCTTCCTATCTAGCCGTAGTTTTGTACACTTTAACAAATCTCTCCCTATCCCTTCCTTCCCTTACCCTTCCCAGTCTCTAGTATCCTCTCCTCTACTTTTTACTTCTATGAAATCCACTTTTTAAAGCTCCCACGTGATTGAGAACATGCTGTGTTTAACTTTCTGTTCCTGGCTTATTTAACTTAACACAATATCTTCCATTCATGTTGCTGCAAGTGACAAGATTTCGTTCTTTTTTTTATGGCTGAATAGTATTTCATTGTGTTTGTGTATATACACCACATTTTCTTTATGCATTCATCTATTGTTGGACACCTAGGTTGATTCCATATAATGGCTAGTGTAAATGCTGCTACAATAATCATGGGGGTTTAGATATTTCTTCAATATAATGATTTCCTTTTCTTTGGATAAATCCCCAGTAGTGGGATTGCTGAATCATATAGTAGATCTATTTGTGTTTTTTTGAGGAACTGCCGCACTGTTCTTCATAGTGGCTGTGCTAGTTTACCAACAGTGAAAACTGCCAATTTTAAAAGTTTCACAAGTGGAGAAAATACTTTCTTATTAAATTGCTGTAGAAGCATAATTTTCTTACCTGATGCATAACCACTGTCTCATTTTAATCTGGTAAAAGTGTGACCCCCAGGGAATAGATTTTAATTTGCTTTGTTTTGACTTAATAGTTACCTGTTGAACTAAGAACTATTAGGGCCTTGATATGAGGGAGAGAGAGTTGTAATGTTAAATTCTTCAGTTATTTTGACATTAACTTATTGTTAAGGGGGGGAAAAACCCCCAAGAAGTTTTTCTGCTTTGCTTTTATGCCAACAAGCAGAAATAAAATATATCTCACTTGGATTTTTCTAGTTACCATATTTATTTCCTTTGTGAATGCAGAAAACTGATAATTTTAGAAATCTTTATTTGCTCTAGCATATCTATTAGCAAAATAGAATGCATTATTTACATGCATTGTTTACTTTTCTAATGATTTTGTTTTTCTACACAGGGGCAGTGAAATTTCCCATCCTCTTTCATTACATCTATCTGCAATATCAAGCTATAAACGTGTTTTTCCTGTTCTTTGTACATGACAAATACAGACACATTTACTTACAATGGAGACCATGGTTACTTTTTCTATATAGATATGATGAATCTTTTGCTTCTAAAGTAACATATCTCACAGTGGCATGTGGTGGTGGTTTAAAAAGTGAGATGCAAAGGAAAACTTGAGAATAATATCTTTTAGCATAGTTAAAAAATAAAAATGTTCTTTCATGGAGATTTAATAGAAAAACAATAACCTATCTTTTTGTGTGACAGATCTTCAAACACATATTAAAGCACATTGCCCTGGTGTATTAATGGACCTTCAGTAGGAGCTGGCCAGTGTAGGAGCAGGGACATCAATCACGGTAGTTCATCCTGCCCAGTCATGCTGGGATGAATGACGGGAAAGCAATCGACAGATAGCTGCAGTGTGGCTAAGTAGCTGTGAGTATTGAAACGTGGTAGGAGAACAACTGAGATAGTTAGCTGTGTAAAGAATGAACTTTTAGTCAGAAGAAAAACAGTGAAATAACTCCCACCTAGGTCAAGAGATAAAATGCTGTCGTATTCTGGATGCCCCTGTGTGTTCCTGTCACATCACACCCCTCTTCTTCCTGGCTGAATTCCACGTTTGATCACGTTACTTCTTCATGGTTTTATCCTCTATGTTGCATTTAAACTACTATATTATTATTTTTTTCCTATTTTTATGCTTTATGCAAATGGAATCCTAGCTTGGGATTCATCTTTGGCTTACTCCAGTGTCTCGGTATTAGATTTCATTTTTTTCTTTTCAGATTTTTTCATGTTGCTATTTATTTATTTTTTCTAGATTCAGGGGTACATGTTCAGGTTTGTTACATGGATATGTAACAGATAAACACCTATGATTCCATCTGTATAAAGCTTAAAAACATAAAAAAATGAACAATATGTTAGTTAAAATACAACATTGAGGAAAAACTATGAAGAAGTAAGGTGATAAAACATAAAACACAAAATTCAGCCGATATACAGGATATATTGCATGACGGTGACGTTTGGGCTTCTAGTGTACCCATCACCTAAATAGTGAACATTGTGCCCAATAGGTACTTTAGCCCTCTCCTCTCTCTTTCCCCTTTGGAGTCCCCAGTGTCTATTATTATTGGATTTTCAAGATTCATCCTTGTGGATGCATGCTGTTCCACATGTTTCATTTTCACCTCTGCATATTCCAGTGTATGAACACATTACCACTTAACTATCTGTTCTACTATTGATTGACATTTCTGTTGTTTCCTGTTTCTTTGGTGTTACTAACAATGAAGTTACAAATACATGTACACGTGCATGAGTGTCCCCAGGAAATTTATCTGGTATTGGAAATACTGGGTCACCCAAGATACGATTTTGAATAAGTGTGTTCCAAACTGGTTGTAATGACTGCAGCAATGTATGCTTTCCTCAGCTGTGTAGGAGAGTTCCTATTGCTTCAAATTCTTGCCAGTACTTATTTCTCTACTATGTTTGTAATGTGACTGTAGGCTTTAGAGTCATAATGAACCTGGCTTCAAATTCAGGTCATGGTTTGTGATGCTGGGCTAATAATGTCTGCTTGCCAAGTTCTTGTAATGATTATGTAATGCAAGGTATTAAGAGATGCCTCTGTTAGTCTATTTGGGCTGCTATACCAAAATGCCATAAACTAGGTAGCTTATAAAAAACACAAATTTATTTTGCACGGTTCTGGAGGCTGAGAAGTCCAAGATTAAGTCACCAGCAGATTTGGTGTCTCATGAAGGCCTATGTTCTGGCTCACAGATGACACCTTCTTGTGTCCTCACATAGCAGAAGGGGTGAGGGGTCTCTCAGGCTTCTTTTATAAGGCACCAGTCCTATTCATGAAGGCCTTCATGACTCAATCACCTCATGAAAGTCTCACTACTACTACTTCTTCTTCTTCCTCTTCCTCTTCCTCTCCTTCCTCTCCTTCTTCCTCTCCTTCTTCCTCTCCTTCTCCTCCTCCTTCTCCTCCTCCTCCTCCTCCTTCTTCTTCTTCTTCTTCTTCCTCCTTTTCTTCTTTTTGAGATGGAGTCTTGCTCTGTCGCCCAGGCTGGAGTGTAGTGACATGATCTTGGCTCACTGCAACCTCCCGCTCCTGGGTTCAAGTGATTCTCCTGCCTCAGCCTCCCAAGTAGCTGGGACCACAGGTGCCTGCCACCACGCCTGGCTAAATTTGTATTTTTAGTGGAGATGGAGTTTTGCCGTGTTGACCAGGCTGGTCACCATCACCTTAGGGGTGAGAATTTCAACACGTGAATATGATGAATGCATATTCCATATGATACATATACATGCGTACATATGGGTGAACTGAGGAACAGAACACTTCAATATGTGCCTGGGAATATTCTTTTTGTTGGGTTAAGAACAGGAATATTAAGGTATGTAGAATTAGTTATCTTTTTTTTTTTTTTTTTTTGTATTTTTGGTAGAAACAGGGTTTCACCATGTTGGCCAGACTGGTCTCGAATTCCTGACCTCAGGCAATCTGCGCATCTCAGCCTCCCAAAGTGCTGGGATTACAGGCGTGAGCCACTACTCCCAGCCACAAGTTTTCTTTTTTTTAAACACATGGTAAGGTCATGTCTATGAAGCATAAGTTAGTGTGGCTCAAACCTGTCCCATTTCACTTCTGAACAGCCTGGAAACTTCTGAGTCTTTTTAAATTTTTTTCTGAGACAGAGTTTCACTCTGTCGCCTAGGCTGGAGTGCAGTGGCATGATCTCAGCTCATGGCAACCTCTGCCTCCAAGGTTCAGGTGATTTTCCTGCCTCAGCCTCCTGAGTAGCTGGGAATACAGGCGTGCACCACCATGCCTGGCTAATTTTTTGTATTTTTATTAGAGATGGGTTTTCACCATGTTGGCCAGGCTGGTCTCGAACTCCTGACCTCAAGTGATCTGCCGGTCTTGGCTTCCCAAAGTGCTGGGATTACAGGCGTAAGCCACCATGCCCAGCCTAGTTATCTTTTTTGATTGAAAAGAATTTAGTCCAGAAAATTTCGTTCTGGCTTTCCTTAAATGCAGATGGGGATATCTTTCAGTTCCTGACAGTTTTTTTTTTTAAGGGCATCTGTGGTGAATTAGAGATGGCCTCAAGTTATTTAAAATTCCTGCCATTGAGAGACCCATTTCTTCTCCCTTTGAATCTAAGCTGGCCTGGATTACTTTGATCAGCAGAGTACAACAGAAGTGACATGATGCCAGTAGTGAGCCTGAATTTTAAGAGATCTGACAGCTTCCTCTGTTCCTGGCACCTGATCTTTAGTCAGCCATCAGATAAGAAGTCTAACTACTCTGCTGAAGTAAACATGTGGAGAGACCCTGATATTACACAGTGAGGGAGAGGGGCTCAGCAGAACCCAGCCTTTTGCAATCTCTGCAGAGACATCAGGTGCATGAAAGAAGCATCATGGACACTCTGGCCTAGCCCAGCCACCAGCTGAATAGCACGAGTGACCCCAGTTGAGACATGGAGCAGAAGAATCACCTAGTTGAGCCCTTCTCAAATTTGTGACTTGTAAAATTATGAAACAAAGTGGATGCTGTTTTAAGGCTCTACATTTTATAGTAGCTGTTACATAGTTACATAGCTAGAAGGGCAGGTTTTCAGGCGATGGTGGCTGGGATGGCACAATGCCCCATAATTCTGCTCCTGGCTAAAGTGTATTCTCATGTCTAACTCTAGAAATGGAGACCCCTTGTATATACAAGGACCAATAGCCATTCTAGCAGTGACTTGTGGGTTTTATTCACATCTTGAAAACTTAAGAACTGCAGTATTTGGCGGACACAGATGATCTTTCCAACTTAGCCTGGGAAGCAGTGCCAATGGATACATAGTAAAAAGCTTAGACGACTTCCATGATGTCAGCCTCAAAATGTTTAGGATTTTTTTTCTCAAACACCCTATCTTACTTTAATTATATTTTATTATTTGGTAGTTAAACCCTGCATGGGCATTTTCCTGTTTTTAGCTAAAATGTTCTTATAGAGTAGTACTTCCTTTCACTGAGATAAAACTACATCTTTTAAGCTTTGAGTTGCATCCTCTAGGTCTGGGATATTAGGATGTAGTGAAAAAGTCTATATTACCATATTTACATTTCTATGAATTTACAGCCTTCAAATCTCCAAAATTGCCATATTTTGGTCTCTTGTTGTCATAGATTTTCATTGGCTTTCTAATACTTTCTAGTGAAATAATTAGTTTTACTTCTCTAATTTTTCTTTAATTTTTAATATGTATTTTTTTGAGGCTTGGCAGTTAATGTATGGGATGGAATAATTTTGTGTTCCATGTTCTGTCTGATCCTAGCATTCTGTTGGGTTTATGATTCACAGCAGCCTGTTGGACCGATGTGGTGACCCTCTCCCTTCCCATTGATTATGGATATTCCCAAAATATTTCTCATTGGCAGGGATCCTACAAGTCTACATAACCCTTTCCTTTCCCCAGGGGTTTGAATACTGTCTTTTAAAGTCTCAGTTTTTGCACTGGGACCCAGTTCAAATAGCACAGAACCAGATTAGTTCAGAACCATAAACCTGTATCCATCAGACTTTGAGTGTCACCTCTGCCAGGTGATACCTGCTGAACTTGCCACCCAATCAAATTAAATCCTCTGGAGAGACCCTCGGCATAGAATAGATGAGCACCCCTGGTGATTCTGCTGTCTAACCCATTCCCTTGATCTAAAAACACACTTTTAGAGAGCCTAGTTTTAAGTTATTTTTACTTCCTTATGGACCATGTAGTTGAGTCCAGGGTGATTCCAAAGCTCATCTAAGTGAAGACAGATTTTTTTTTCCCCCAGAAAACTAAAAAGCAAACAGTCAACCCATTGTGATGGAAATGTTCAAGCATACACTGTTTTAGTCTTAGTCCGTTTTCTGCTGCTTATAACAGAATACCTGAAAGTGAGTAATTGATATAAAAAAGGAATTTATTTCTTACAGTTATGGAGGCTGAGAAGTCCAAGTTCAGGGGAGCCACATCTGGTGAGGGTCTTCTTGTTGACTGGGACTTTCTAGAGTCTGGAGGCTGCACAGGTTATCACATGGCAAGGAGGTTGAGCATGCTGACATGCTAGCTCAGGTCTCTCCTCTTCTTATAAAGCCACCAGTTCCTCTCCCATGATAACCCATTGATCCATTAACCCGTTAATCCATCAGTTCCATTACCTTTCAATAGCCCCACTTCTCAATACTGCCACATTGGGGATTGTTTCAACATGAGTTTTGGAGGGGACAAATATTCAAACCATAGCATACACAGAATAAAGAGAATAGAAAAGTAAATGTCATGTACCCATCACTCAGCTTTAACAATTATCAGTATATATCTAATCTTATTTCATCCATGTTCCTAGCCACTCCCACCCCTAACTTCTCCCCACAACCCCACTGAATTATTTAAAGCAAACCAAGATATCCTATAACTTCATTTATAAGTACTTCAGTATTTACCTCTAAAAGATAACAGATTCTTTTTTAACCAGAATACTGTATCATGTCTACAATAGTTATTAATATTTTCAGGAAACAGTTTAAAGTATTCCAATAAAATAACTTGAACTCCTATAATGGTATTAATGTAGGCTTAAATGACTTTTCCTAAAATGCATTACCTATCTTTATGCACTTGGTATGAAATCATCCAGCAATTCATCTTCATCCACTTGACGTACACTATTTTTTTTTTTTTTGAGACAGAGTCTTGCTCTGTTGCCCAGGCTGGAGTGCAATGGCGCACTCTTGGCTCACTGCAAGTGCCACCTCCCGGGTTCACGCCATTCTCCTGCCTCAGCCTTCCGAGCAGCTGGAACTACAGGCACCCACCACCACACCCGGCTAATTTTTTTGTCTTTTTTAGTAGAGATGGGGTTTCACCAGGTTAGCCAGGATGGTCTCGATCTTCTGACCTTGTGATCCACCCACCTCGGCCTCCCAAAGTGCTGGGATTACAGGCGTGAGCCACCACGGCTGGCCAACATACACTATTGAAGAAAGTTTAAAACTTATCTACAAACTCTGCTTTCTACACTGTCACCTTTCTTTATATTAGCATTAAATAAGATCAATTTGAGCACTAATCTCTAGGAGAAATGTTCTCGACACATCTCCACCCAGGGAAAGTTGTACTCAGTATTTACCTTGTCATCTCCCATCCTTATAAAGCCAATTCCCCATCCGCCTCAAAACATTCACGTCAGAATATTTCTTTCATCCCCTATTTAAAAAAATAAAAGAGAAACTATTATTATTTAGAGGATTTTCAATCAGCTTTATTGAGGTATAATTTACATACAATAAAATCCACCTATTTGATGTGGACAATTCAATGAGCTTTGAAAAATATGTGCAGTCATGTAACAGCCACTACTATCAAGATATAGAATAATTATATCATTCCAAAGAGTTCTCACATGTGTCCACTAATACTCTACAGCATGGCCTATGGTAATGTCCAATCTGCTTTGTATCACTATAGTTTTGCTATTTCTAGGATTTCATAGAAATGAAATATTTTGTGTCTGGCTTCTTTCACTTAGCCTAATATTTTTTAAGTTCATTCCTGTATCAGTAGTTTGTTCCTTTTTATTGCAGAGTAGTATTGCATTAGATGAATATACCACAATTTGTCTATCCATTCATCAGCTGATGAATACCTATGTTTGGGTTGTTTCCAATTTTGGGCTATTATGACTATATCTCCTATGAACATTTGAATATAAGTCTTTGTGTAGATCTATGTTTTCATTTTTCTTGGGTGAATACCTAGGAGTGGAAGTACTGAGTCATATTCTAAGGATATATTTAACTTTATAAGAATCTGCCAAATTGTTTTGCATAGTAGCTGAACTAATTTGCATTCCCACCAGAAAAGTATGAAAATTCCAGTCTCTCCATATCCTTGACAATTGTCAATATTTAATTTTAGCCATTCTAAGGATTTTGTATTAGTATCTCACGATTTTCCAATTAGTAATTATGTTGAACATCTTTTCAGATACTTATTTACGTATCTTTTATAAACTTTTTATTGTATCTTTTGCTCATTTAAAAAATCGGATTGTTCATCATCTTATTGTTGAGCTATAAATTATTTTTCTTCTGGACACAGTCCCTTATAAAATATAAATATTATGAATATTTCCCTAAGTTTGTGGCTTATCTTTTCATTTACCAAACAGTTATTTTGAAAAGCAAAAGTTTTAAATTTTGATGGAGTTCAGTTCATCAGCTTTTCTTTTAGAATTTATATTTTGTGTTGTATTAAAAAAATATTTGCCTAACCCAAGATCAGTAAGATTTTGTTTTTTATTTTTAAAATTTTTGTGGGTACATGGTAGATATATATATTTACAGAATACATGAGGGGGTTTTGGACTTTTTTTTTTCTTTTGGTGGAGAACAGCGTTTTGCTATATCGTCCAGGCAGGTTTAGAACTCCTGGATTCAAGCTGTCCTCCTGCCTCTGCCTCCCTAAGTGCTGAGATTAAAGACGCGAGCCATTATGCCTGACTACATGAGATATTTTGAAACAGGCATACAATGAGTAATAATTGCATCAGGGTAAATGGTATATCCATCATCTCAAGCATTTATCATTTACTTGTGTTACAAACAATTCAGTTATACTTTTTTAGTTGTTTTTAAATGTACAATAAATTATTGTTGATGGGTCATTCTGTTGTGCTATCAAATACTAGATCTTCTTCATTCTATGTATATTTTTGTACCTATTAATAATCCCTCTCTCACTATCCTTCCTAGCCTCTAGTAACTATCATTCTGCTCTCTATCTCCATGAGTTCAATTGTTTTAAATTTTAGCTCCTGCAAATAAGTGAGAGCATGAGAAGTTTGTCTTTCTGTGCATGGCTTATTTCACTTAACATAATGACCTGTAGCTCCATCCATGTTGTTGCAAATGACAGGATCTTATCATTTTTATGGCTGACTAGTACTGCATTGTGTATATGCACCACATTTTCTTTGTCCGTTTGTCTGTTAATGGATACTTAGGTTGCTTCCAAATCTTGGCTATTGTGAATAGTGCTGGAATAAACACTATCTCTTTGATATACTGATTTCCTTTCTTTTGGGTATATACCCAGAAGTGGGATTCCTGGATCATTTGATAGCTCAAATTTTAGTTTTTATGAGGAGCCTCCAAACTGTTCTTCGTAGTTGTTGTACTAATTTACATTCCCACCAAAAGGGTTCCCTTTTCTCCACATCTTCTCTAGTATTTGTTATTGCCTGTCTTTCGGATAAAAACCATTTAACTGGGGTGAGATGAGATCTCACTGTAGTTTTGATTTACATTTCTCTGATGATCAATCATGTTGAGCACCTTTTCATATACTTTTTGCCATTTGTATGTCTTCTTTTGAGAAATGTCTATTCAAATCTTTTGCCCATTTTTTGATTGGATAATTAGATATTTTTCTGAAGAGCTGTTTAAAGTCCTTGTGTATTGTGGTTATTAATCCCTTGTCAGATGGGTAGTTTGCAAATATTTTCTCCCAGTCTCTGAGTTGTCTCTTCCCTTTGTTGATTGTATCCTTTGCTGTGCAGAAGCATTTTAACTTGATGTGATCCCATTTGCCCATTTTTGCTTTGGTTGCCTATCCTTATGGGGTACTGCTCAAGAAATTTCTGCCAGACCAATTTCTTAGAGATTTTTCCCAATGTTTTATTGTAGTAGTTTCATAGTTTGAGGTCTTAGATTTAAGTCTTTAATCCATTTCAATTTGATTTTTGTGTATGGTAAGAGATAGGGGTCTAGTCTCATTCTTCTGCATATGGATAGCCAGTTTTCCCAGCACTATTTATTGAAGAGATTGTCTTTTCCTCAGCGTATGTTCTTGGGATCTTTGTCAAAAATGAGTTCACTCTAGGTAGGTGGGTTTGTTTCCAGGCTCTGTATTCTGTTCCCCTGGTCTATGTGTCTATTTTTGTGCTAGTACCATGCTGTTTTGGTTACTATCACTCTGTAGTATAATTTGAAGTCAGGTAATGTGATTCCTCCAGTTTGGTTGTTTTTGCTTAGGAAAACTTTGGCTATTTTGGGTCTTTTGTTATTCTATATGAATTTTAGGTTTGTTTTTTCTATTTATGTGAAGAATGTCATTGGTATTTTGATAGGGATTGCATTGAATCTGTAGATTGCTTTGGGTGGTAATCACATTTTAACAATATTGATTCTTCCAATCCATGATCATGGAATATTTTTCCATTTTTGGTGTCCTCTTCAATGTCTTTCATCAGTGTTTTATAGTTTTTGTTATGAGATCTTTCACTTCTTTGGATTAAGCTAATTCCTAGGTATTTAATTTTTTGTGTGGCTATTGTAAATGTGATTACTTTTAAAATTTCTTTTTCACATTGTTCATTGTTGGTATGTATAAACACTATTGATTTTTGTATGTTGATTTTGTATCCTAAAACTTTGTTGAATTTATCAGTTCTAATAGTTTTCTTGTGGAAAACTTAGGTTTTTCCAAACATAGTATCATATCATGTGCAAACAAAGATAATTTGACTTCTTCCTTTCCAATTTGGAAGGAAAGGAAGTGTGTCTTTATAGCTTACTCTTGTCTGACTGCTCTAGTGAAGACTTCCAGTACTATGTTGAATAACAATGGTGAAAGTGGGCCTGCTTGTCTTGTCCAGATCTTAGAGGAAAGTCTTTTAGTTTTTTCCCAGTCAGTATGATACTAGCTGTGGGTCTGTCATATATCCCTTTTATTTTGGTGAGATGTGTTCCTTCTATACACAGTTTTTTATCATATACTGAATTTTGTTAAATGCTTTTTCAGCATCAGTTGAAATGATTGTGTGATTTTGTCCTTCATTCTGTTGATATGATGTATCAAAATTGATTTACATACGTTGAACCATCCGTGTATTCCTGAAATTAATCCCATTTGGTCATGATGAATGATGCTTTTAATGAGTTGTTGAATTTGGTGTGCTAGTTTTTTGTTGAGAATTTTTGCATCAATGTTCCTTAAAGATATTGGCCTGTAGTTTTCTTTCTTTGGTGTGTCTTTGCCTGGTTTTGGTATTAGAGTAATACCCATAGAATGAGTTTGAAAACATTCCTTCCTCCTCTGTTTTTCTGAAATAGTTTGAGTAGAGTTAATATTAGTTCTTCTTTAAATGTTTGGTAGAGTTCAGCAGTGAAGCCATTGGGTCCCACGCTTTTCTTTGCTGGGAGACATTTTATTACAGTTTCAATTTTATTACTTGTTATTGATGTCTGTTCAGGTTTTTGATTTCTTCTTGGTTCAATCTTGGTAGATTGTATGTGTCTAGGAATTTGTCCATTGGTTATCGGTTTTTCAGTTTATCGGTAGATGGTGGCTTTTAGTAGCCTAGAAATTCAGAGGATCCCCTGAATTTCTGTGGTATTTGTTGTAATGTCTCCTTTTTCATCTCTGGTGTTATTTATTTGAGTCTTCTCTTTTTTTTTCTTTGTTAGTCTGGCTAAAGGTTTGTTGATTTTGTTTATCTTTTCAAAAAACCAAGTTTTTGCTTCATTGATCCTTTGTATTTTCTTCATTTCAGTTTCACTTATTCCTGCTCTGATCATTATTTCTTTTCTTCTACTAATTATGAGTTTGGCTTGCTCTTGCTTTTCTAGTTTTTAAAGATGTATTGATAGGTTGTTTGCTTGAGGTTTTTCTACCTTTTCAACATAGGTGTTTATAGCTATAAACATTCCTGTTAGTACTGCTTTTGCTCTATCCCATAGATTTTGGTATGTTTTATTTCCATTATCATTCGTTTCAAGAAAGTTTTCAATTTCCATCTTAATTTCTTCATTGACTCACTGGCCACTCAGGAGCATATTGTTTAATTTCTATGCATTCATATGGTTTCTAAAATTCCTCCTGTTATTGAGGGTTTTTTTGTTTTTTTTTTCTTTTTTTCTATTTTGTGTTACTGATTTTTAATTTTATTCCATTGTAATCCAAAAAGATACTTGATAGAATTTTATTTATTTGAATGTTTTATGACTTATTCTGTGGTCTAACATGTGGTCTATCCTTGAGAATGATCTACGTGCTAAGGAGAAGAGTGTATATTCTGCAGCCAGGGAATGAAAAGTTCTGTAAATATATATTAGATCCATATATAGTGCAGATTAAGTCCAGTGTTTGTTGATTTTCTTTCTGGATGATCTGTCTAATACTGAAAGTGGAGTATTGAAATATCCAGTTATTATTATATTGGGGTCTTTGTCTTTCTTTAGCTCTGGTAACATTTGCTTTATATATCTGAGTGCTCCAGTGCTGGGTACATATATATTTAAAATTGTTATATCCTCTTGCTTAATTGACCCATTTATCATTATATGATGACCGTCTTTGTCTTTTCTTACAGTTTTTGTCTTGAAATATGCTTTGATAAAAGTATGGCTACTCTGCTTTTTTTTTTGGTTTCCATTTGCATGGAATGTTTTTCCATCCCTTTATTTTCAATCAATGTGTGTCTTTATAGGTAAAGTGTGTTTTTTTGTGGGAAACAGATTGTTGGGTCCTGGTTTTTTTTTTTTTTTTTTTTTTTTTTAATCTATTCAGCCATTCTTTCTTTTGATTGGAGAGGTAGTCTGTTTACATTCAATGTTATTATTGATAAGTAAGGACTTACTCCTGCCATTTAGTTATTTGTTTTCTGGTTGTGTTGTGGTCTTCTCTTCCTTCTTTCCTTCCTTCTGGTCTTCCTTTCAGTGAAGATGATTTTCTTCGGTAGTATTAATATGGATTGGCTGTATCCCCACCCGAATATCATCTTGAATTGTAGCTCTCGTAATTCCCACGTGTAGTGGGAGGGACCTGGTGGGAGATAATTGAATCATGTCAGCAGTTTCCCTCATACTGTTCTCATGGTAGTGAATAAGTCTCATGAGATCTAATGATTTTATAAGGAGTTTCCCCTTTTGTTTGGTTCTCATTCTTTCTTGCCCGCCACCATGTAAAATGTCCTTTGCTCTTTCATCATGACTGTGAGGCCTCCCCAGCCATGTGCAACTGTGAGTCAATTAAACTTTTCCTTTATAAATTACCCAGTCTCGGGTATGTCTTTATTAACAGTGTGAGAACAGACTGATACAAGTATGTTTTAATTTCTTGCCTTTTATTTTGTGTGTGTCTGTCATATGTTTTTTGATTTGAGGTTACCATGAGGCTTGCAAATAATATCTTAAAATCCATTATTTTAAACTGATGACAACTTAACACTGATTGTATAAATAATCAAAGGGAAAACTAACAAAAACTCTACACTTTAGCTTCATCTCCACTCTTTTTTGGTTGTTTCTATTTATAGATTATTGTACTATTACTTGAAAAGTTGTTGTAGTCATTATTATTATTATTCTGAGACAGGGTTTTGGTCTGTTGCCCAGGCTGGAGTGTAGTGGTGTGATATGGCTCACTGCAGACTTGACCTACCAGGCTCGAACAATCTTCCCACCTCAGCCTCCTGAGTAGCTGGGACTACAGGCACTTGCCACCACACCTAGCTAATTAAAAAATTTTTTTTTGTTAGGAATAGGGTCTCACTGTATTGCCTAAGCTGGTCTCAAACTTCTGGGTTCAAGGGATCAGCCCGCCTCAGCCTCCCAAAATGCTGGGATTATAAGAGTGAGCCGCCAAGCCTGGCCTGTAGTTATTATTTTTGATAGATTCATCTTTAGTCTTTCTACTCAAGATATGAGTAGTTTACATGCCACAGTTACAGTGTTATAATATACTATGTTTTTCTGTGTATTTATTATTGCCAGTGAGTTTTGTTCCTTTAGATGATTTCTTCTTGGTCATTAATATCCTTTTCTTTCAGATTGAAGAACTCCCATTAGAATTTTCTTGTAGGACAGGCCTGCTGTTGATGAAATCTCTCAACTTTTGTTTGTCTGGGAAATACTTTATTTCTCCTTAATTTTTTTTTTTCAATAGAGATGGGATCTCTCTGTGTTGCCCAGGCTGGTCTTGAACTCCTGGGTTCAAGTGATCCACCCACCTCAGCATCCCAAAGTGCTAGGATTACAGGCGTGAGCCACCAGACTTGGCCTCCCCTTCACTTTTAAAGGATATTTTCGCTGGATACACTTGTCTAGGAAACCTTCTCTTTAATGCCAGGAACTCTTAGTTGCCCTTTTGAGTTTATTTTTTAGATTTCCTAGGTATGTTTCATTCTTTTAAATACTTTTTCTTTTGTCTCTTGTGACTGTATATTTTCAAATAACATGTCTTCAGACTTACTAATTCTTCCTTCTTCTTCGTCAATTCTGCTTTTAAGAGACTCTGGTGCATTTTTCAGTAGGTTAATTGCATTTTCAACTCCAGAATTTCTGCTTGATTCTTTTTAATCATTTCTATCTCTTTGTCAAATTTTCTGAGAGGATTCTGAATTCCTTCTCCGTTTTATCTTAAATTTCACTGGGTTTTCTAAAAACAGCTACTTTGAATTCTCTGTCTGAAAGATTATATATCTCTGTCTGTCCAGGATTGGTCCCTGGTGCCTTATTGAGTTTGTTTGGTGAGATTGTATTTCCCTGGATAGTCTTGGTGCTTGTGGATGTTTGTTGGTGTCTGTGCATTGAAGAGTTAGGTATTTATTGTAGTCTTCATCATCTGGGCTTGTTTGTAATCATCCTTCCAGATATTGAAGGGTCTTGGGTATTGTGATATAAATTTTGTCATTGCAACCATATCTGCATTAGGGGGCACCCCAAGTCCAGTAATGCTGTGGCTTGTGCAGACTCATAGAGGTACCACATGGATGGTATTGGATAAGATCCCAAAGAATTCCCTGGATTACTAGGGGAAGATTCTTGTTTTCATCACTAACTTTCTCCCAAACAAATGTAATCTCTCTGTGCTCAGCTGCCTAGAACTGGGGGAAGGGGTGACACAAATACCCTGTGGCCACACCACTAGGACTGCACTGGGTCAGACCTGAGACCAGCACAGCGGTTGATATTACATAAGGCCCATGGCTACTGCCTATGTTCCATCAAGGCCCTAGGGCTCGAAAATCAGCAGGTGGTGAAGCCAGTCAGGCTTGTGTTCTTCTTTTCAGGGTAGTGAGTTCTTCCTGGCCTTGGGTGGGTCCAGTGATTCTGTCCAGGAGCCAGAGCCTTGAGTCAGACATCTTAGGAATCTACCTGGTGCTCTATTCTACTGTGGCTGAGCTGGCACCAATGCAAAAAGACAAAGTTCTTCCCACTCTTTCCTCCTCTTTCCACAAGAAGAGGAGTTTATCCCTGTGGCTGCCACCATCCCAGGCCCATGGCATGTACTGTTTGGCTCCCACTGATGTTCACTCAAGGCCCAAGGGTTCTTCAATCAGCATGTGGTGAATGCTACCAGGCCGGGGACTCTCCTTTCAGGCAGTGGGCTCCTCTCTGGCCCAGGGCAGGTCCAGAAATGTCTTCTAAGGGCCAACACCTGGAATTGGGGATCCCAAGAGTCTGCTTGGTGCTCTGACCCTACTCCATTAAGCCATTTTTGCATTGCTATGAAGAAATACCTGAGACTGGATAATTTGTAAAGAAAAGAGGTTTACTTAGCCCACAGTTCTGCAGGCTTTGCAGGAAGCATGGTACCCACATCTACACAGTTTCTAAGGAGGCCTTAGGAGGCTTCCAATCATGGCAGAAAGCAAAGGGGAAGCAGGCATGTCACATTGCAAAAGCAGGAACAAGCGAGACAGAAAGTGGGGAGGGGGATGCCATACACTTTAAACCATCCAGATCTCATGTGAACTCAGAGTGAGAACTCACTTACCACCAAGGGGATGGCTGAAGCCATTCATGAAGGATCTACAACCATGATTCAAACACCTCCCACCAGGCCCCACCTCCAGCATTGGGGATTACATTTCAACATGAGATTTGGGTGGGGACAAATACCCAAACTACATCAACCACTGTGGCTGAGCTGGTACCTAGGCTGCAAGACAAAGTCCTCTTTACTTGTACCTCTCCTTTTCTCAAGCAGAAGGAGTCTCTCCCTGTAGTGACCACAGCTGGGAAGCCAGTATGTCTCTGAATCTCACCCAAGGCCAACGGTGAGCACTGCCTGGTGCTTATTCATCAGTGCTACCACTGATGATTATTCAGTGCCCAGGATGTCTTTAGTCAGCAGGTGATACATTTTGCCAGGACTAGGTCTTTCCCTTCAAGGGAGTGGGTACCCTTCTGGCCAACAATATGGCTAAACATTTCATCCAGGAGCAAGGGCCTGGAATGGGACCTCAAATCTCTGCCTGGTGCTCTATCCTACTGTAACTGAGCTGGTTGGTATCCATGTTGCAAGGAAAAGTCCTTTTTACTCTTCCTGCTCTGCCTCTCAAGTAGAAGGAAGGAGTCTCCTGAAGCTGTGAGCTGTACTGCCTGGGGTAGGGAAAGGGGTGGCATATATACTCCCTTGGCTGCCCTGGCTAATGTCTCACTAGGTCACATTCCCCACAAGTCCATTGACTCTGAGCCCAGCACAGCACCAGGCCTTGCCCAGGCATTTCAGTCCTTATGGCATAGACTGCCTTTCAAGCTTATTTAGAACAACAGAGCATTTTACCTCATGGTGGTAGGACTTGCTGGAATTCAGGTTTTGACTGCTGGGATGGGCTATTACTCTCTGGCTAGGGCTGGTCTAAATCCTCCCTCTGTGAGTGCTGGGTGAATTCTGCTTGGTGTTCCTTTCTGCTGTGACAACAGTGTTGCTAGGGCAACACTGAGTTCCAAAGTCCCACAATTACTATGTTCTCCCTCCCCTAAACACCCTGATTCTTTCTCAGTGCCACATGGTTGCAGCTGGGGGTGGAGGAGGGGTGGGGCTGACAATTAAAGACCATCTTTCCAAGCCTCTTTAGTGCCTCTTTTAGTGATAAGAAGTAAAAACCAGGTACTGTCACCACTCACCTGATTTTTTTTCTTATGAAGGTGCATTTTTTTTTTTTGTAAGGATAGTTTTTCAGTTTGGTATTCTAGGGTGAACCATTGATAGAGGCTTCTATTGGGCCATTTTACTGCCAGATTTTCAGTTTTCTTCTAGATATTTTATAGTTTTAGCTTTTACATTTAGGTGTATGATCCATTTTGAGTTACTTTTTGTAAAGGGTTGAAGTTCATTTTTTATTTTTATCTTTTTTTTTTTTATTATACTTTAAGTTCTAGGGTACGTGTGTACAACATGCAGGTTTGTTACGTAGGTATACATGTGCCGTGTTGGTTTGCTGCACCCATTAACTCATCATTTATATTAGGTATTTCTCCTAATACTATCTCTCCCCCTGCCCCCCATCCCACGACAGGCCCCTGTGTGTGATGTTCCCCGCCCTGTGTTCAAGTGATCTCATTGTTCATTTACCACCTATGAGTGAGAACATGTGGTGTTTGGTCTTCTGTCCTTGTGATAGTTTGCTCACAGTGATGGTTTCCAGCTTCACCCATGTCCCTGTAAAGGACATGAACTCATCCTTTTTAATGGCTGCATAGTATTCTATGGTGTATATGTGCCACATTTTCTTAATCCAGTCTGTCATTGATGAACATTTGGGTTGGTTCCAAGTCTTTGCTATTGTGAATAGTGCTGCAGTAAACATATGTGTGCGTGTGTCTTTATAGTAGCATGATTTATAATCCTTTGGGTATATACCCAGTAATGGGATTGCTGGGTCAAATGGTATTTCTAGTTCTAGATCCTTGAGGAAATGCCACACTGTCTTCACAATGATTGAACTAGTTTACACTCGCACTAACAGTGTAAAAGTGTGCCTATTTCTCCACATCCTCTCCAGCATCTGTTGTTTCCTGACTTTTTAATGATCGCCATTCTAACTGGTGTGAGATGGTATCTCATTGCGGTTTTGATTTGCATTTCTCTAATGACCAGTGATGATGAGCATTTTTTCATGTGTCTGTTGGCTACATAAATGTCTTCTTTTGAGAAGTGTCTGTTCATATCCTTTGCCTACTTTTTGATGGGGTTGTTTTTTTCCTTGTAAATTTGTTTAAGTTCTTTGTAGATTCTGAATATTAGCCCTTTGTCAGATGGATAGATTGCAAAAATTTTCTCCCCTTCTCTACGTTGCCTGTTCACTCTGATGGTAGTTTCTTTTGCTGTGCAGAAGCTCTTTAGTTTAATTAGATCCCATTTGTCTATTTTGGCTTTTGTTGCCATTGCTTTTGGTGTTTTAGTCATGAA
>NW_016805834.1:2941205-2948168 GCF_001698545.2 Rhinopithecus bieti | reverse complement strand
GTACACTATTAATTATTGCCTCAATTTCAGAGCCTGTTATTGAATCTCTATTCAGAGATTCAAATTCTTCCTGGTTTAGTCTTGGGAGGGTGTATGTGTCCAGGAATTTATCCATTTCTTCTAGATTTTCTAGTTTATTTGCATAGAGGTATTTATAGTATTCTCTGATGGTAGTTTGTATTTCTGTGGGATTGGTGGTGATATGCTCTTTATCATTTTTTTTTTGCATCTATTTGATTATTTTCTCTTTTCTTCTTTATTAGTCTTGCTAATAGTCTATCAATTTTGTTGACCTTTTCAAAAATCCAGCTCCTGGGGTTATTGATTTTTTAAGGGTTTTTTGTGTCTCTTATCTCCTTCAGTTCTGCTCTGATCTTAGTTGTTTCTTGCCTTCTGTTAGCTTTTGAATTTGTTTGCTCTTGCTTCTCTAGTTCTTTTAATTGTGATGTTAGGGTGTCGATTTTAGATCTTTCCTGCTTTCTCTTGTGGGCATTTAGTGCTATAAATGTCTCTCTACACACGGCTTTAAATGTGTCCCACAGATTCTGGTACATTATGTATTTGTTCTCATTGGTTTCAAAGAACTTATTTATTTCTGCCTTCATTTTGTTATTTACCCAGCAGTCATTCACGAGTTGTTCAGTTTCCATGCAGTTGTGCAGTTTTGAGTGAGTTTCTTAATCCTGCGTTCTAATTTGATTGCACTGTGGTCTGAGAGACAGTTTGTTGTGATTTCTGTTCTTTGACATTTGCTGAGGAGCGCTTTACTTCCCATTATGTGCTCAATTTTAGAATAAGTGTGATGTGGTGCTGAGAAGAATGTATATTCTGTTGATTTGGGGTGGCGAGGTCTGTAGATTTCTATTAGGTCTGCTTGGTGCAGAGCTGAGTTCAAGTCCTGGATACCCTTGTTAACCTTCTGTCTCATTGATCTGTCTAGTGTTGACAGTGGGGTGTTAAAGTCTCCCATTATTATTGTGTGGGAGTCTAAGTCTGTTTGTAGGTCTTTAAGGACTTGATGAATCTGGGTACTCCTGTGTTGGGTGCATATATATTTTGGATAGTTAGCTCTTCTTGTTGAACTGATCCCTTTACCATTATGTAACAGCCTTCTTTGTCTCTTTTGGTTTTGTTAGTTTAAAGTCTGCTTTATCAGAGACTAGGATTGCAACCCCTGCTTGTCTTTGCTTTCCATTTGCTTGGTAGATCGTCCATGCCTTTATTTTGAGCCTATGTGCATCTTTGCACGTGAGATGTGTCTCCTGAATCCAGCACACTGATGGGTCTTCACTCTATGCAATTTGCCAGTCTGTGTCTTTTAATTGGAGCATTTAGCCCATTTACATTTAAGGTTAATATTGTTATGTTTGAATTTGATCCTGTCATTATGACATTAGCTGGTTATTTTGCCCATTAATTGATGCAGTTTCTTCCTAGCATTGATCGTCTTTACAGTTTGGCGTGTTTTTGCAGTGGCTTGTTCTGATTGTTTCTTTCCATATTTAGTGCTTCCCTCAGGAGCTCTTGTGAGATAGGCCTGGTGGTGACAAAATCTCTCAGCATTTGCCTGTCTGTAAAGGATTTTATTTCTCTTTCACTTATGAAGCTTAGTTTGGCTGGATATGAAATTCTGGGTTGAAAATTCTTTTCTTTGAGAATGTTGAATATTGGCTCCCACTCTCTTCTGGCTTATAGGGTTTCTGCAGAGATATCTGCTGTTAATCTGATGGGCTTTCCTTTGTGGGCAACCCGTCCTTTCTCTCTGGCTGCCCTTAACACTTTTTCCTTCATTTCAACGTTGGTGAATCTGACAATTATGTGTGTTGGGGTTGCTCTTCTCGAGGAGTATGTTTGTGGTGTTCTCTGTATTTCCTGAATTTGAATGTTGGCCTGTCTTGCTAGGTTGGGAAAGTTCTCCTGGATAATATCCTGCAGAGTGTTTTCCAACTTGGTTCCATTCTCCCCATCACTTTCAGGTACACCGTCAAACGTAGATTTGGTCTTTTCACATAGGCCCATATTTCTTGGAGGCTTTGTTCATTTTTTTCACTCTTTTTTCTCTAACCTTGTCTTCTCACTTTATTTCATTAATTTGATCTTCAATCACTGATACCCTTTCTTCCACTTTGTCAAATCAGCTATTGAAGCTTGTGCATACGTCACGAAGTTCTCATGCAATGGTTTTCATCTCCATCGGATCATTTAAGGTCTTCTCTACACTATTTATTCTCTACACTATTTATTCTCTTTTCAAAGTTTTTAACTTCTTTATGATGGGTTCAAACATCCTCCTTCAGCTCGGAGACATTTGTTATTACTGACCTTCTGAAGTCTACTTCTCTCAACTTGTCAAAGTCATTCTCAGTCCAGCTTTGTTCCGTTGCTGGTGAAGAGCTGCCATCCTTTGGAGGAGAAGAGGTGCTCTGGTTTTTAGAATTTTCAGCTTTTCTGCTCTGGTTTCTCCCCATCTTTGTGGTTTTATCTACCTTTGGCCTTTGATGCTGGTGATCCACAGATGGGGTTTTGGTGTAGAGTACCTTTTTGTTGATGTTGATGCTATTCCTTTCTGTTTGTTGGTTTTCCTTCAAACAGTTAGGTCCCTCAGCTGCAGGTCTGTTGGGGTTTGCTGGAGGTCCACTCCAGACAGACCTTGTTTGCCTGTGTATCACCAGTGGAGGCTGCAGAACAACAAATATTGCAGAACAGCAAATATTGCTGCCTGACCCTTCCTCTAGAAGCTTCGTCCCAGAAGCTGCCTATATGAGCTGTCTGTTGGCCCCTGCTGGGAGGTGTCTCCTAGTTAGGCTACATGGGGGTCAGGGACCCACTTGAGGAGGCAGTCTGTCCATTCTCAGAGCTCAAATGCCATGCTGGGAGAACCACTGCTCTCTTCAAAGCTGTTAGACAGGGATGTTTAAGGACATTTAAGTCTGCAGAAGTTGCCTGCTGCCTTTTGTTCAGCTCTGCCATGCCCACAGAGGTGGTAGGCCTTGTAGAGCTATGGTGGGCTCTGCCCAGTTTGAGCTTCCTGGCTGCTTTGTTTACCTACTCAAGCCTCAGCAATGGCAGACGCCCCTTCCTCAGCCAGGCTGCCACCTCACAGTTCCATCTCAGACTGCTGTGCTAGCAGTGTGCAAGTCTCTGTGGGCGTGGGACCCTCCGAGCGAGGCACGGGAGAGAATCTCCTTGTCTCTTTGCTAAGACCTTGGGAAAAGCACAGTATTTTGGTGGGAGTTTCCTGTTTTTCCAGGTAGTCTGTCACGGCTTCCCTTGGCTAGGAAAGGGAAATCCCCTGAACGCTTGCACTTCCTGGGTGAGGCGACGCCTTGTCCTGCTTCAGCTTGCCCTCCATGGGCTGCACCCACTGTCCAACCAGTCTGAGTGAGATGAGCCAGGTACCTCAGTTGGAATTGCAGAAATCACCCATCTTCTGTGTCGATCACACTGGGAGCTGCAGACTGGAGTTGTTCCTATTCAGTCATCTTCTGTACCTTATTTTCTTTATCCAGCCCACCATTGATGGGCACCTAGGTTGATTTCATGTCTTTTATATTGTGACTAATGCTGTGTTTAACATGCAAGTGCATGTATCTTTTTGGTAAAGTTATTTATTTTCTTTTTTATATATAACCAGTAATAAAATTGCTGGGTTGAATGGTAGTTCTGGTTTAAGTTATTTGAGAAATCTCCAAACTGCTTTTCACAGTGGTTGAACTAATTTACATTCCCACCAACAGTGTATAAGTGTTCTCTTTTCTCTGCAGCCTCACTGACAACTTTTGTTTTTTGACTTTCTAATAGTACCCATTCTGACTGGTGTGAGATAGTATCTCCTTGTGGTTTTGATTTGCATGTCTCTGATGATTAGGGATGTTGAGCATTTTTTTTTTTCATATTTTTCGTGGCTGCTTGTATGTCTTCTTTTAGGAAGTGTCTATTCATATCTCTTGCCCATTTTAAATGGGATTATTTGTTTTTTGCTTTTTGAATTGTTTAAGTTCCTTATAGATTATGGATATTAGACCTTTGTTATATGCATAGTTTATTAACATTTTCTCCAATTTTTTTGGTTGTCTTTTTACTCTGTTCATAGTTTCTTATGTGGAGAAGAATCTCTTTAGTTTAATTAGGTCTCACTTGTGAATTTGTTTTTGTTGTAATTGCTTTTGAGGACTTAGCCATAAATTCTTTCCAAAAGCTGATGTCCAGAATGGTGTTTCCTAGGTTTTTTTCTAGGATTCTTATAGGTTGAAGTCTTATATTTAAATCTCCAATTTACCCTGAGGTAATTTTCATGTATGGTGAGAGGTAGGAGTCCAGTTTCATTCTTCTGCATAATGACTAATGAGCTATCCCAGCACCATTTGTTGAACAGGGAGTTGTTCCCCATTGCTTATTTTTGTTGACTTTGTTGAAGATCAGATGGCTGTAGGATATGGCTTTATTTCTTTGTTCTCTATTCTGTTCCACTGGTTTATGTGCCTGCTTTTATACCATCCTGTTTTGGTTACTGTAGCCTTATAGTGTAGTTTGAAGATGGGTAATGTGATGCCTCCAGCTTTGTTGTTTTTGCTTAGAATAGCTTTGGCTATTTGAGCTCTTTTTTGGTCTATATGAAGTTTAGAAATAGTTTTTTCTAGTTCTTTGTAAAACGACACTGATAGTTTGATAGGAATAGCTTTAACTCTGTAGATTGCTTTGGGAAGTGTGGACATTTTAATGATGTTGATTCTAATCCATGAGCATGGCATGTTTTTCCATTTGTTTGTGTCATCTGTGATTTCTTTCAGCAGTGTGTTGTAGTTCTCCTTTTAGAGATCTTTCATCTCCTTATTTAGTTTTTTTTTTTTTTTTGAGATGGAGTCTTGCTCATCACCCAGGCTGGAGTGCAGTGGCGTGATCTCGGCTCACTGCAAGCTCCGCCTCCCAGGTTCACGCCATTCTCCTGTCTCAGCCTCCCGAGTAGCTGGGACTACAGGCGCCTGCCAATGCGTCCGGCTAATTTTTTGTATTTTAGCAGAGACGGGGTTTCACCGTCTTAGCCAGGATGGTCTCGATCTCCTGACCTTGTGATCCACCCGCCTCGGCCTCCCAAAGTGTTGGGATTACAGGCGTGAGCCACCGTGCCCGGCCTCATCTCCTTATTTAGATATATTCCTAGGTATTTTATTATTTTGTGGCTATTGTAAATGGGTTTGCATTCTTGATTTGGCTCTCAGTTTGAACATTATTGGTTTATAGAAATGCTACTGATTTTTTACATGAATTCTGTTTCCTGAAACTTTACTGAAGTTGTATATCAGTTCCAGAAACCTTTTGGTGGAGTGTTTAGGGTTTTCTAAATATAGAATGATATCATCCATGAAAAGAGATAGTTTTACTTCTTCTTTTCCTATCTGGATCACTTTTATTTCTTTCTCTTATCTGATTGCTCTGGCTGGCACTTTCAGTACTATGTTGAATAAGAATGGTGAGAGTGGGTTTTTAAAATTTTGAGGTATGTTCCTTCAATACCTAGTTTGTTGAGGGCTTTTGTCATGAAAGGATATTAGATTTTATTGTAAGCTTTTTCTGTGTCTATTGAGATCACCATATAGCTTTTTTTAAAATTTGGTTCATGTGATGAATCACATTTTTTGATGAGCTTGCATCCCAGGAAAGAAGCCTGCTTGATTGTGGTGAATTAACTTTTTGATGTCCTGTTGGATTTGGTTTGCTAGTATTTTGTGAAAGATTTTTGTATCTATTTTCATCAGGGATATTGGCATGTAGTTTTCTATTTTTATTGTGTCGTTGGCAGGTTTTGGTATCAAGGTGATGTTGGCTTTGTAGAACAAGATAGGGAGTAGTCCCTCCTCCTCAATTTTTTGGAACAGTTTTGGTAACTGGTATCAGCTCCTCTTTGTATGTCTGGTAGAATTCAGCTGTGAATCCATGTGGTTCAGGGTTTTTTTTGGTTGGTAGGTTTTTTATTCCTGATTCAATTATGGAACTCAAATATTTGTCGTTCAGCATTTCAGTTTCTTCCTGATTCAGTCTTGGGAGATTGTATGTTTTCAGGAATTTAGCCATTTCCCCTGGATTTTCTAGTTTGTGTTCATAGAGGTGTTCATAATAGCCTCTGAGGATCTTTTGTATTTCTATGGGATTGGTTGTAATACCACCTTTGTCATTTCTGATAGTGTTTATTTGGATGTTCACTTTTTTTCTTTGTTAATCTAGTTAGTGATCTATTGATCTTGTTTATCCTTTCACAGAACCAACTTATGGTTTTGTTGATTTTTTGTATGGATCTTTGGGTCTCAACTTCATTCAGTTCTACTTTGATTTTAGTTATTTCTTTTTTTCTTTTTCTTTCTTTGTTTCCTTTTTTTTTTGAGACAGAATGCTTTGTCGCTCAGGCTGGAGTGCAGCGGCACCATCTCGGCTTACTGCAACCTCTGCTTCCTGGGTTCAAATGATTCTCATGCCTCAGCCTCTTGAGTAGCTGGGATTATAGGCA
This sequence comes from Rhinopithecus bieti, assembly GCF_001698545.2. NCBI lineage: Eukaryota > Metazoa > Chordata > Mammalia > Primates > Cercopithecidae > Rhinopithecus > Rhinopithecus bieti. Next base: position 2,941,666 of record NW_016805834.1, on the reverse strand, counting down.
CATGCAACCACACCTCACTAATTTTTGTATTTTCAGTAGAGATGGGGTTTTGCCATGTTGGCCAGGCTGATCTCGAACTCCTGACCTCAGGTGATCCATTGGCATCGGCCTCCCAAAGTGCTGGGATTACAGGTGTGAGCCACTGCTCCTAGCCTGATATTATTATTTCTTCTGCTAGCTTTGGGGTTAGCTTGTTCTTGTTTTTTCAGTTCCTCTGGGTGTGATGTTAGGTCATTAATTTGAGATCTTTCTAACTTTTCAAGATAAGCTTTTCGCACTATGAACTTTCTTAACACTGGTTTTGCTGCATTCCAGAGTTTTTGGTATGTTGTGTCTGTTTTCATTCATTTCAAAGAAATGAGAGACCTTCTTGTTATTGATGTCTATTTTTATTTCACTGTGGTCCAAGAATATGGTGGATGTGAATTTAACTTTTTTTTTTTTTTTTTTTTTTTTTTTTT
>NW_016805834.1:2926633-2937016 GCF_001698545.2 Rhinopithecus bieti | reverse complement strand
CCTGGTGTGCCTGTATGCTTACAGCGCAGTATTGGGGTGGGAGTTACCCGATTTTCCAGGTGTTGTGTGTCTCAGTTCCCCTGGCTAGGAAAACGGATCCCCTTCCCCCTTGCGCTTCCAGGTGAGGCGATGCCTCGCCCTGCTTCAGCTCTCGCTGGTCAGGCTGCAGCAGCTGACCAGCACCGATTGTCCGGCACTCCCTAGTGAGATGACCCCAGTACCTCAGTTGAAAATGCAGAAATCACCGGTCTTCTGTGTCGCTCGCGCTGGGAGTTGGAGACTGGAGCTGTTCCTATTCGGCCATCTTGCTCCGCCCCTCCCGTGAATTTAACTTTTAAAAATGTATTGAGACCTCCTTTATGGCCAAACCTGTGGTTGTTCTTCAAATATATTCTGTGGGCTTATGAGACAAATGTTTATTCTGTGGTGGATGGGTGGAGTATTCTAAAGATGTCTATTAGACCCAACTGGTGAAGTGCTGAATTTAAGTCCAGAATTTCTTTGTTAGTTTTCTGCCTCAGTGATCTGTCTAATGCTATCTGTGGAGTGTTGAAGTCTCCCAGTACTATTTTGTGGCTGTTTAAATCTTTTTGTAGACCTAGAAATACTTGGTTTATTAATCTGGGTGCTCCAATGTTGGGTGTATATATATTTAGAGTAATTAAGTTTTCTTGTCGAATTGAACTCTTTACCATTATGTAATGCCCTTTTTTGTCCCTTTTTACTGTTGTTGATTTAAAGTCTATTTCATCTGATATAAGAATAGAGATCCCAGCTCTATTTTGTTTTCCATTTGCATGGTAGATCTTTCTCTAACCCTTTACTTTGAACCTGTAGGTGTCATTACGTGAGATAGGTCTGTCAAAGACAGCAGATAGAGGGGTCTTGCTTTTTATAATTCAATTTGCCACTCTGTGCTTTTTAGGTGGGGTGTTTAGACCATTTTACATTCAAGGTTAATATTGATATGTGAAGTTTTGATCCTATCATGAAGTTGTTAGTTGATTTCTTTGTAGTTTCTATTATGTGGTTGGTTTATGGGTTCTTTGGGCTATGTACTTCAGTGTGTTTTTGTGATAGCAGGTATTCTTTTTTCCCCATGTTTATGACTCCCTTAAGGATCTCTTTTAAGGTTGGTCTACTGGTAACAAATTCCCTTAGCACTTGCTTGTCTGGAAAAGTTTTCCTTTCTCTTTTGCTCACGAAGATTCATTTGGCAGAATATGACATTCTTACTTGGAATTTCTTTTAACAATGCTGAACATAGTTCCCCCCACCCCGCTCATCTCTGCTAGCTTGTAAAGTTTCTACTAAGAAGTCCACTATTAGCCTAATGAGGTTCCCTTTGTTTGTGACCTGACCTTTTTCTGTAGCTGACTTTAAGATTTTTTTATTTACCATTGACCTTGGACAGTCTGATGACTATATGCCTTGTTGATGTTCATTTTGTATGGTATCTTTCACGTGTTCTCTGGATTTCTTGTATTTGGATGTTTATCTCTCTTGCAAGATTAGTAAAGTTTTCTTGAATTATTTCCTTAAATATGTTTTCCAGGTTGTTTACTTTTTCTCCTTCTCTCTTAGGAATGCCAGTAGTTGATAGGCTTGGCTGCTTTACATAATCCCATATTTCTCAAAGACTTTGTTCATTTTTAAAAATTCTTTTCTATTTTTGTCTGCCTGGGTTCATTCAAAGGACCAATCTTCAAGCTCTGAAATTTTTTTCCCCTGCTTGGTGCAGTGTAATGATAAAGCTTTCCATTGTATTTTTAAATTCCTTAAGTGTGTATTTCAATTCCAGAAGCTCTGATTGATTTCTTTTTAAGATATTTATCTCTTTCTTCATTTTTTGGATTCCTATAGAAGTTTCTTTGGGTTGATTTTCAACTGTGTCTTGGATCTCATTGAGCTTCCTTGTAATCCATGCTTTCATTTCTCTGTCATTTCTGAGTTTCCATTTTGATTAAAGACAATTGCTGGAGAGCTAGTGTGACCCTTTGGTGGTGTCACTACATTCAGATTTTTCATGGTGCCAGAATTCTTGTGCTGGTTCCTTCTCATCTGGAGATACTGTCATATCTAATTTTTGTAATTATTTCCATGTGGGTAGGGTTTTTTTCTTTTCTTTCTTCCCCTATAATAATAGTATTATTTTTTTCTTTCATTTCCTTTCCCTCAACCCCAGGGGTGTGACTGTAGAGAATGTTGGGTAGGGTCTTTTGGTTTTGCTTCTATAGCCCTACGTGCTTCTTTGAGCAGGTTTTATATTGGACAGTGCAGTTTGACCTACAGGCCAGTAGATGGCAGTTATAGGTAAGAGCTGCTATGGCTAGTGTGGCTGGGTATACACTTGATCCTTGTTTAGCGGCAGAAGCTCTCTGTTGCCCTCTGTTGCCTGGGATGAGCAGTGGTCTGAGCTACTTGCTCAGCCCTGGAGAGGCAGGGTCCATGAAGGGTGGGGCTGGACTCAGCAGGTCCACCTATAGATCTCCTGATGACAGGCAGAAGCACCAACACCATGGGAGAATCCAGTAGGCAGCCACCAAGCACCTAGAGGTGTGCCTAGGCATGGAGCAGGGAAACCTCTTCAGTCCTAAGTTCTCTGCGTGGGGATGGGGGGAGTTTAAATTCCTAATCCGGGAGAGCGGGTGCTTCAGTTGCCTGAAGATCTGCCTGGGTGTAGAGTAGAGAGGGCCCCTCCTTCACCAAAGTCTGCACAGGAAGGCTGGGGTGACTCAGGCTGCTGAACCAGGCAAGCAGGTGCTCTGAATGCCTGGAGACCTACTGGGGCGTGGAGTGGAGAGTCACTCACTCTACCACTATCTATGTCCAGGAAGGGTATGTGTGTGGCTCAGGCTGCTGAACCAGATGAGCAGGTGCTCTGAATGCCTGTAGATCTGCCTTGGCATGAAGCAGAGAAAGTAGAGAGGGCCCCCCCAAACTAGGATCTCTGCATAGGAACAGTGGAGCAGGTCAGGCCGCTGATCCAGGTGAGCAGGATCCAAATGCCTAGAGATCTGTCTGGGTGTGGAGTGGAGAGAGCTCTGCTGCACCATGATCTATGCCTGAGAAGGGTGAGGCGACTCAGGCTGCTGAACCAGGTGAATGGGTGCTCTGAATGCTAGGAAATCTGCCTTGAGGTGGAGCAGAGAGGGCCCCACTGCACCACAATCTCAAGGGAGCAGTCTAGGGTACTCAGCAATGGCACATGCAGATCAGTTCCAGGTCATCAAGCTAGCCCTGGCTGCAAGACTGGTTGCTGAGGGGAAACTGCAGCTGTAGCTGCTCTCCTCCGGCTCCAGGCTTACAATAGGGGAGAGCACAATTGTAGCACCTACTGCTGAGGTGGTTTTCACAGTTCTGGCTGTGGAGGCCCCTACCCTTTTCCAGAGCAGGCACTCCAATCTCTGGCTTGAGACTAAAATGCCTGCACAGCCATGCTGCTGAATTGCCTAAGAATGGCTGCCTTTGTATGCACCTGGATTAAAAATGGCATCCTGCTCTTGGTCCCAGGTCTGAGAAAATGTCTGCAGCTTTGCCCACTGTCTTTCCATCACAGAGTCTCCAAGCCTCTCCCTAAGTTAGCTCCCAGGCTTGGGAGAAACAAAGCTTCTCCTCGACTGAGTTGCTTGGATTCCCAGTGGAAAGCTGGGTCACAGAGAGGGACTCTCTGTCTCCTCACATACTGGGGCTTCACTCACTTTTATCAGCCAGATGCTGTTATAGAGGCTGTTCCCACATTCTTCTCCCCAGAATCTAAGGTGTCCTTTATAATTCTGGTGGATTCCCATTTTCCTTCTTAAATTAAAGCTCACAGAGTTGCTCTTTATAGACTATCTTGCTATTTCCAAGTGGTGGAGGCACACTAAAAGCCTCCAATCCACCATCTTGGAAAAAAAATACTATCTCTTTTAAAACTCAAGGATAGAATGTGTGGATGGGTCTGTCCAAATTTCATATCTGCACATGGTATATTTTCACCAAGTGCTAATGAGCCTCCAGCCATTCTTAATAAGACAGGGTGAGATGTCTTCCCAGAAGTTTATAAGGGCAAGTGTCAACATTTGTACATATATGACTATTGTTCAATCATTAACTCTACAAATATTTATTAAGGGCATACTATGTACCAAGTATTGTTCAGATGCTGTGGTTGCTGCTGTTAACAAAGCAGATGACAAAAATTCCAGCCCTAAGAGAGCCCATCTTCTTGCCTTATGGAGAACTACCACTCTATAGGCTTGATTAAAAGTAGAACCTTAAAAATTATTCTTCTATTTCTGACCTTCTACAATCTCTTCTAAGAATTTAAACAAAGAAAATATCAGAAATTTATTTTAAATGTTCATTGCAGCATTTATGATGGCATTCTCTAGAAAAATTATAAATATTAAATGATAGGGGAATAATTAAATTATTATTTAATTATCTGATTGTGCATCTGATGAAATATTAGGTAATCATTAAAAATTTAAATAAAAAATTGTAACACCATAGCATAGATAATTTAAAATGCCAAATTGTTTTCTAGTAAGATTGAACCAAGTTATATGTCTACCCATGGTGTTTGAGAGTATCCACCTAACCTTAACCTTGTTGCAGTGAGTACTTTTAAAAAACAGAACATGGTATAATCCTATGTGTGTGTGATTAACAAATGCCAGTTTGGAGGCCGAAAATGGTATTTCAGCTTTATTTATAAAATTTGATTTTTTGTCCCAAGCTGTGTTCATAAGGGAATTTGGATGAAGTTTAGGGTTTGATTTATTGAGAGGCAGTACCTGGTTTAGGTGAGTTTTTGGTATTTTCTTAGAAGTTTTACTTTTATTGTGGCCACACTGTGGTTTACAAAGAGATATCTATAATTTTTTTTTTTTTTTTTTTTTTTTTTTTTTTTTGAGACGGAGTCTCCCTCTGTTTCCCAGACTGGAGTGCAGTGGTGCAATCTTGGCTCACTTGTTCAAGCAATTCTCTTGCCTCAGCCTCCTGAGTAGCTAGGATTACAAGCATGTGCCACCACCCCAGGCTAATTTTTGTATTTTTAGCAGAGACAGGGTTTCACCATGTTGGCCAGGCTGGTCTTGAACTCCTGACTTCATGACCCAACCGCCTCAGACTCCCAAAGTGTTGGGATTACAGGCATGAGCCATTGTGCCCAGCCTACTTTAAATTTTTACTTTAAAATTCTTGAAAGTTTTTACGTATTCTTTAGGTTTACTGGGAAAATCACTAACTTACTTTAAATACTTTTAATTTGAGGAAGTTCACATCCAAACTAACTTGAACAGTAAGTATTCATTATTCTTTACCCATATTTCTTTGTTGTTTAAACGGCCTGTTATTAGGTAAGGCATTGGTTGTTGCATTGTTGATTTTGCTTATTATTTTAGATAGTTAAAAATACATATTTCTTGCATATTTGAGTACTATATATTTAACTGCTTAATTCTTCCTGTTCTTGGGAGCATCTGCTTCTATAACTTTTGACATTAAATTTTTGATTGGAGGAATAAAAAATAAAACTAGTAAGCTAGGGCCAAAAGAAAATTGTTAAGTGTATAGCTAAGAAATGGAAAGCATTCACCATCTGTTACTACATTGCTTTTCTAAAATATAATGACAGGATGTAGAAACATACTACATTATTGAGTTTAAGCACTGAGTTTGGGCATAGCTTCTTGATTTCCCAACTCAGTCATTTGCCAGGAGCTTGAGTTGCAACATAATTTGAAAAAGCAGAGGGCGGGGGAAGGGGAATCTGTTTAGAGGGAGAAAAAGGCAGATAACTCCAGCAAATGCAGAGTTGGGAGTTAGTATAACACATGTGGGAGGCAGGAGAGATGGATATCAGGAAGGGTGTTGGTACTGAAAAAAGTTGAGGGAAATCTGGGTAGAAATGTGGAACTAGATCACAGGAGTCATAGACATCATGCTGAAGAGCTTGAAGTTCTTTCTGTAGGTGATTGATAGCAGTAGAAGCATACAAGTTTAGATATAATGGATAAATATATAAATGTTTTATTGGTAGTCTTGGTTCTATTTACAGCTAGACAGTGGAGTGTTCTTCCTTTAATATCTGGGTCACTCCCTTCCTCTCCAGACCACTTATGTTTTTTCCAGTTAGTCTAAGCAAAGCAAATAGAATGAGTCCAAGCACCACTCACTTAAGCAAAAGAAGATTTGCTTTTTTTTTTTTTCCAAAAGAATCCTGTTATAACCCCAAAATGAGGGGTCAGAGGTCAGCAAAGAAGAGTTCTGGTTTGTGGTGTCTTTGGTGGATCATCACACCAGTCTTGTATGATCCTTGATGAACTGGCATCCATCTTCAAGATGAAGATAATTCAAAAACTATTGAATTATACACTTTATTTATTTATTTTATTTATTTGTTTTGAGATGGAGTCTCGCCATGGCTCCATAACCTAGGCTGGAGTGCAGTGGTGTGATCTCAGCTTGCTGCAACCTCCACCTCCTGGGTTCAAGTGATTCTCCTGCCTCAGCCTCCCGAGTTGCTGGGACTGGTGTGCACCACCTCACTCAGCTAATTTTTGTATTTTTAGTAGAGAGAGGGTTTCACCATATTGGCCAGGCTGGTCTAGAACTCCCAAGTGATCCACCCGCCTTGGCTTCCCAAAGTTTTGGGATTACAGGCATAAGCCTCCATGCTTGGCTGAATTATACACTTTAAATGGCTGTATTGTATCTCGGTAAAGCTGGTGTGTGTGTGTGTGTGTGTGTGTGGGTGTGTGTGTATTTGTATATTAAATAAGTCCCAGAGGAAAGGAATAAAGAAGGGAAGAAAGAGAAAAGCAAAGAAAATAAAGAAGGGAGGCAAAGAAGAAAAGAGAGAAGGAAAAAAAAAAAAGAATCCAGTGGGGAGGGCATTACAACGGGAACAAAGAGGAAGAGATGGCAGTGATAAAATATATACAAAGAAACCAGTGGATTCAGTGTCCATTAGTGTTCAATTCTCTGTTTCTAGAATGATGTTGATTGATATAATTAGGAGAAGTTTGAAAAGAAAGTTTGTTTGAGTAGAAAAGCTAATGGTTTTAATTTCGGATAATAACAAGCAAGGGGAGTCATCCTGTTGGAAGCTGGAAATGTGTGAATAAGCATGGGTGAAAAGTTGGCCATGGAGATAGGGATTTATGCCTTATTAGCAAGGAGATGGTGGGTTAAATCATTGCAGTCAGATTGGCTGAACAGAGAACACAGAGTGGAAAGCTCAAAGGTTAAGGACATGCACCTTGAGGAATAAACACTGTCAGGCAGTGGGAGTAGAAGCCAGCAGAGAAGGAAGGCAGAGAAATAGGTGAAGGCAAAGTGTCAAGAAATCCGAGAGAGAATTTCAAGGAAAGGGATGATTGACTTTATTAAATGCTGCAGAAAATTAGGAAGAAATAATTGAGGAAAGGCCATCGCATTTTGTGAGCAGGAGTCAATTATGATCTTTCAGAATGTGTTTTGTAGAGTGGTAAGGATGCTGACTAATTGTTATCCTTTCCCTATGAGCTGGATCCTTGCCATTAGAATTTAAATACATTCCAGTAGCTTCTGAATTGAAAAGTCACACATTGACTTCCATCTCTCCATAGCTACTTCTCTGCCTCTCCCTTGTTGCTGTCACTCCCAAACTTTTCTGAATTTACGCTGGTCTCTACCTCTTCACCTAATATTCACTCCCCAGTCAGGTATTCTCTGACTTCTATACTGACACTTCACTGAATATGCTGGAGCCAGGGTCACCAATTGTCCTGGTCAGTTTGGTCTACTTATAATAAAGATGCCATAGATGGGAAGCTTAACAAACACTTATTTCTCATTGTGCTAGAGACTGGGAGTCCAAGATCAGGGTGCCAGCATAGTTGGGTTCTTGGGGAAGGCCCCTTTCTGGATTGTAGACAGCTACCTTACTGAATCTTCATATGGCAGATAGAGGGGAAGGGAGAAGGAAGGAAAGAGGGAAAGAGGGAGGGAGGGAGAGAGAGAGAGAGAGAGAGAATCTCTCACATCTCTTCTTATAAGGACACTAATCTATTTATGAGAGCTCCGTCCTCATGACCTAATCACCCCCCAAAGTCCCACCTCTGAATCTTCATTTTGGGGATTAGAGCTTCAACATATGAATTTTGGGGGACACTTTCAGTCTATAGCACCAACGATCATTTTGTTGCTAAATGCAGTAAATAGTTGTATTAGTTCATTTTCATGCTGCTGTTAAAGACATACATGAGACTGGGTAATTTATGAAGAAAAAGAGGTTTAATGGACTCACAGTTCCATATGGCTGGGGAGGCCTCACAATCATGGTGGAAGGTGAAAGCCATGTCTTACATGGCAGCCAACAAGAGAGAAGTGAGAATCAAGTGAAAGGGGTTTCCTCTTATCAAACCATCCGATCTCATGAGACTTATTCACCATCATGAGAACAGTATGGGAGAACTGCTCCCATGATTCAATTATCTCCCACCAGATCCCTCCCACAACACATGGGAATTATGGGAGCCACAATTCAAGATGAGCTTTAGGTGAGGACCACAACCCAAAGGGGAACAGCATGGCATGGTGTCACCATTGCCATGGGAAGAGAAGAATGGACTGGCAGACCGTGACACAAGTGGCAGAGATGCCTTCTGCTTCTGTCTTTCAGGGGTGCCTCTGTTTCTCTTTGCAAGTCAATGTTTTTCTTAGTTCTGAACTTGCATCACTTCTCTTCTTATTTACAAATATTTCCAAGGTGATCTCAACTAGATCAGTTGCTTCATTGACCACCAATAGGCTGATGACTCCCAAATCTCTATATTCAATCCAGATGGCTTTGTTAAACTATAGATGCTGAAATGTTGATTAAGGGATTATATTGTTGGAAAGGTGCTAGGCAAGGGTCTTGCTGGGATGAAATGTGATATTTTGGCTAAAATATGTATCTATTTTAATGTGTGTGTATATTTAAACTGCAGTTATCTAAAATCCATGATAATCATGTGAGACTGTTCTAAAGGCTCTGGGAATTACTTTAATTTATACCAGTAACACATAAATACATTCTTGCTGCAAATCCTCCCCCCTCCAATTCAACACAGTTTGCCCACAGTAAGCAACATGGGGGAGTTGGATGTGTATCCTTCACAGATTTTTGTATACATGTCCATCTATTCCATATGTACATATTGAATTATATCACTAGGTGAGTCACTAGGACTGGGAGAATATAACCATCAAATTACACAGTAGCCTCTAAAGGCAAGTGGTAAGAGATGGGCCAATGACACCATTTAACAACTTTTATAACAAGTGTTTTCAGTTCTTAATGTATTTAATCCCATTATTCTTAGCTCTGGGCTAAACATTTTCTCTTTCTTCTTGGCATTAATATCTTTTACATATTTTTGTAACTTTATCTCTTTATTCTGTCATCTCTTGGCAGGTTCTGCATATTTAATTTCTTTTATTATTATTTTTTTAATGAATGAATCCCTGAAGGCTCCTATTTATATGCTTTGCTAGACCTACTGTTTTCAGGTGTCTTGTGTCTCCAGTTTGAACATGCATAGGACTGGATGGTCTCAGCAGGCAATCTTTTGCCTCTATACCTAGTCCAAATCAGCACTGACCTGTTTTTCACTTACGTCGCTGGAAACTGATCTCAAACTTGGTATTCATTATCATCCAAAGATCTTACCCTGTTTCTCCATTGTTTTTCCTCCTTGCCATTTGTTGCTTTCCAGGCTTCTCTATTGTTGAATAACTATGTGAAAAGAATTTCCCCAGAGATATTGGATTAAATTTTTTCAAGATTTAAAAAATGTCAATGTTTATTAATGAATAATGTGGGAAGTTTGTGTCTGGGTTGGCCTGTTTTTGTAGCAGTCCCTATTGCCTTGCTAGGATACTATTTGAAATATGACTTAATATTCCTTGAACTTCCTTTTGGAAACTGTTAATATATTAAATAATGTCAGGCAGGGTGTGGTGGCTCACACCTGTAATCTCAGCACTCTGGGAGGCCAAGGTGAGCAGATTGCTTGAGTCCAGGAGTTTGAGATCAGCATGGGCAACATAGTGAAACCCTGTCTCTACTGAAAATACAAAAAATTAGCCAGGAGTGGTGGCATGCGCCTGTAATCCCAGCTACTTGGGAGGCTGAGGTGGGGCCATCACCTGAGCCCAGGAGGTCAAGGCTGCAGTGAGCTGTGATTGCACCACTGCACTCCAGCCTGGGCAACCAGAGTGAAACCCTCCATGTCTCAAAAAAAAAAAAATAAATAAATAAAAATAAATAAAAACAAAAAATAATATCAGAACAAAAGCAACAACAGCCCGTATCACAATTGCCTTAAACGGATAGAATTAAGGCTTTTATTTTTTCACATTCAATTC
>NW_016805834.1:2838093-2926257 GCF_001698545.2 Rhinopithecus bieti | reverse complement strand
AGAATTAAGGCTTTTTATTTTTTCACATTCAATTCTACCCAATGCCTGCATTTTCTTTTCTTACCTTTTCTGATTATAAAAATAGCATATCATAATTAAGGCAAAATTGAAAATTACAGAATTTTTTTCTATAAAATCAAATTTATTTTCAGCATGTTTTAAATTTAATTTAATTTTTCTTTTTTTTTGAGACAGAGTCTTGCTCTGTCACCCAGGCTGGAGTGCAGTGACACTATCCCGGCTCACTGCAGCCTCGAACTCCCTGGCTCAAGCAATCGTCCTGCTTTAGCCTCCCTCCCAAAGTGTTGGGATTATGGGTATAAGCCACTGGGTGCAACCTGTATTTTTGTTTTAATGAAGTCTTTGGTGAAGTATGCACCAATTTGGATATATACATAAAACTGTTCACCCACTTATTCAGCATATTTTCAGTGATTACGATAGTAGTTATTTGCTTTTTACCTTCTATTTTCTTAAATTATACTTCTATATAAATATCACTTATACTTTTAAATTATTTTGAATTGAATATGATTTTTTTGTGTTGATCTAATACACTTAAATTAGACTTTTCTGGAAAGTGCAATATCTCTATAGAATTTACCAAGCTTTCAGAAATTTATAGCAAAATTTCCTTTTAAACTGATGACATTGACTCTCTGTACTTAGTAGAAAAATATAAGCTGTCAACAATATAATTTCATTAAAGTCCTCAGTATAAAAAGGTTTAAGTGGTTGTAGTATGAACTTTTGAAAATGATTTTATTTTATCATAAGAAGTTTAAATATATGTGTAGAAAAAACTATACCCAATATACCAAAATATTCACAGTAGCTACTTCAGCATAATTATAGGCAATTTCCCTCCTGATTTAAAAAATGTGTTTTTTAAAGGAACCAGGATACAATCAAGTATGGCCATTAGGTTGTTATGTTCCTTTAGTCTCTTTTCATGACATTGACATTTGAAAAGGCCAGTCTTATATAATGCCCTCCATTCTGGTGGGTGACTATTTCCTCAAGGTGACATTTACCTGGTTTTTCTGCTCCCTGAATTTCTTAGCAATGAAGTAGATAAAAAGCCTTATTTATATTTAGAATAACGTTTTTGGCAAGACCGTTTCATAGATGATGCCTCAAGCAATCCTCCTGCCTTGGCCTCCTAACGTGTTGGGATTACAGGTGTGAGCCACCACTCCTGACCTATACTTCTTTTTAATTAGTATACTAGAGTTAGCGTTTTCTCATACTTGGGAAATACTGACTCATACTAATTTGTAAATTTCTTCTTTAATGACTGCATATAATTTTCCCATAGTGTTGCACCAAAATTTTCTTTACTGTTCTTTTCTAGTAAATATTTAGAATGTTTTCAGTTGGTCAATGCCACAAATAATGTTCTAGAACATTTTGTGACTGAATCTTTAAGTGCTGACTTACTTCCACAGGATAGAATCTTTCTATTTTCTTAAAATTCCAATTAAGCATGTAACTACATAAAGTACCCTGGTTAGTGACTGGCTCATAGACATATAATAGGTTTTAATTAAATGCTAGCTTCTTTTTCTTTATGTCTAATGCCCATCTAGTGCTATAGTTTGCCTCATGCTACCTTATATTTTACTTCACTTTTTAATGTATATGCTCTTTTTTTTTCATCAGCCTTAAAAGCTCTTTGAGGTCAGATATTGTGTTTTATTTGTGTATCCCTACAGCATTGATATGGTTTGACTCTATATCCCCACTCAAATCTTATCTTGAATTGTAATCCCCCTAATTCCCATATGTCATGGAGGAACCTGGTGGGAGGTGATTGGGTTATGGAAGTGGTTCTCCTATGCTGTTCTTGTGACAGTGAGTGAGTTCTCACGAGATCTAATAGTTTTATACATGTTTGGAAAGTTTCTCCTTCCCTCGTCTCTTTTCTCTCCTGCCACCAGGTGAAGAGGTCCTTGCTTCCCTTTTGCCTTCTGCCATGATTGTTAGTTTCCTGAGGCCTCCCTAGCCATGTGGAACTGTGAGTTAATTAAACTTGTTTTCTTTATTAATTACCCAGTCTTGGGTATTTCTTTATAGAAGTGTGATGGACTAATACAAGCATGTATTATGTTTTAGTCATCATAGATACTACAGAAATGTTTGTTGATAATAGTGATTTAGTGATATTTAACTTTGTTGTGGCAAATTTAGTAGCTTTAAAGTGAGCTTTAAAGTGATTAGGCCCAAGTGCAGTGTCTCACGTCTGTAATCCTAGCACTTTCGGAGGCCAAGACAGGTGGATCGCTTGAGCTCAGGAGTTCAAGACCAGCGTAGGCAACATGGCAAAACCCTGTCTCTATTAAAAAAAAAAAAAATTAGAGTGATAAGAACTACCTCTGATTTGGGGGGCTTATGTCTAATGGAAGGCTTGCTTAGGTCTATTCCTCCTGTTAAAAGGCTTCATCATTTTGTATGTATACAGTGGGATTGGGGAGGATGCTACTAATGTGTTTCTTAAATCAGTTCCATGTCATGGATAAGATATTGTTAACTTTGGTGGTCATAATTATTTTATTTTAACCACAATCTACCATATATTTTGTGGTATGCTGGTGAGAGGCCCTTGGTGTGGACCAATGAGTAAGTAATGTGGCTGGATGTCACCCTCCAGAATGTGGCAGTGTCTTTTCTTGGGAAGATTTCATTGACAGATGAGTCTGCACAAAAGTAGTTAACATGCATATTGGGACAGCGAAATTAGGGGATGTAAAATCTTTATTAATCTGGAACAGTTATTTATTTGATATTGATAGATGTTAATGATACCCTAAAACAAATACTTTAAAAACTTTTTGTATGTTTAATTTTTTGTAGAGACGGGATCTCTCTATGTTGCCCAGGCTGGTCTCAAACTCCTGGGCTCAAGTGATCCTCCTGCCTCAACCTCCCAAAGTGCTGGGTTACAGGCGTGAGCCACCATGCCCAACCCCAAACAACTACTTTTTAATGCCTTATTTTTATGAAATGAGGGTGGACCAGTGGTAAATCTTTCTCTTTGAAGGTCCTTTGGTATTACTTCAATTGAATTAAAGTTGATATTTAATACAATATTATTACTTATAATCTATTAAGTAATTTTTCTTGGTTATAGTTCACATCTTTTTTTTTTTTTATAACAGTTTACAGTTTACAGTTTTAAAATGCTTCTTTTAGTTTGAAACATTTTATATTCAGAAATGTTTAGACCAAAAATTACAAATTGTCTTTCACATTAAAACTGACATTCTTCTCCATGAGGAAACTATATTTTTGTGCATAGACCATAGAATAAACTTTGAAATGGATGATTACATTTAATTTTACAATTATTTTAGAATGGAAGAGTATTTTGAAAATACACTTAATCTATATGGGTAACAGGAATCATATGTTATTAATAAATAGAACTACAAATAAATAATAAATGTTTCTTGAGTAAATGAATTTTTTCTCTGCTGCTATTGGTAAGGCCTAATGAAAGAACAAGCACACAGTCTATGAATAACATAAAATCTTTTGCAGTCTTTAGAGTAGAGGGTAATAATACCTCCTTTTAACTTAAAATAAAGAAGCATTTAATTTGCCTTTTGGGCCTACAAGATGAATATTGTCATTTTTCTTTTCAAGATGAGAAACATTCACAAAACTTCCTCTTCTCTGCCCCATTATGGAAAACTCGTCAAAGTGAATTAACCTTCAGTATTTTCAGTGTTATAAGCATTAGCCCCACTCACCATCATAACATCCTTGTAAAATAAGTATTTTTTTTTTTTGTGCGCATAGGTAGATAAATTGAGGGATTATGTCTCAATATGAATGCATTGTGTTATTTAGTGTCATAAGAGTTTTCTCATTCTTATATTCTTATATTAGGTACACAGAATCCATGCATAATTTTGATGGAATGCTGTTTTCCACTGTTATTAATTGTAGTTAGTACAAACCAATTTCTCATTCTGCAAAAATACCAAAAGATCTTAGAAAGTAAATCAAGTATCTCCCAATGGACAAATGCTTTAATTAACTGGGGGAAATAATACAATGAAATAGAAAGACTAAGCACTAAATTGCATCCCTTCCTGTATTTGTACTTACCACCAACTACATCAAGTTCATTTCAAACTCCTATATTAGTGGCCTAGGATTATTACTTTTGTTACCATTCTCTCAGACCTCCCCACATACATGTTTCTATTTGATTTGACAAACTCCTAGAAGTTGCTCTGGGACCACAACTCTCACACATTTCATAAAGTTCATTTGTTCCTTATCTTCTAGTACTCCACTTGATCTCCATAAGACTAAGTGACCCTATGCATATCTAAATACATACATGCAAAGCCATGCATCAGCTTTTATTTCTATCTCAAAATCCACATCTATCCCCAACCTGGCTTGAGGAGAGAATGTGGCAGTGATTTCTGGAGGGGAAATAGATGGGTTGGACAGATGGTGGCAGTGCTAGGGTGCATTTAAATTTTGCTTTCTTCTGGGATTTTTTTACTGCCAGCACTCAACCTCATCCTAGAAGCTCTTCAGTTTAGAAGATCTTCCCAGTCCTGGTTAAAAACTTCAAGAAAGCCACCTGAAAAAGATCACAAGCTGAAAAAAAGATAAAGTACATGTAAAGTAAGTCCAGGGTGTATATATGGAAATGAAAATGTGTGAATGACAAATTCTAAGTGCTATTCTGAAGGCAGATTTTATTTCCTTTGAATTATACTCTTTCTATTCCCTTTACTTCATGCTACCTGGGGCACTTGAGTCAGGACAGAAAACAATAAAATTAATCACTCTAAAATTTTACACCATTACTAGTATATTATTTGTTTTTATAACCTCTGTGATGTTAATATGACTCCCATTTTACAGCTGAGAAAAGTGGAGTTCAGAGAAGTTAAGTGATTCATAGAATCAGTAAGTGGTGGAACTTGGAGTTAATCCAGGGCTTTTGACTCTACTTCTGTGCTTTCTTTAGTAAGTCATAATAGGAAGACAATAGCACAGTATTTGGGAATTGCCAAAAATGAACATAAGAAAAAAGACCATATTTGGAATTTCAAAAGTTATTCTAACAACATTACATACAGAATCATTATTTGGGTAGGGAATTGTAGAGAAATAGAATGCCAAACTTTCTTCTAGCTCACTAGATTGTTACAAGGCAACCCTGTAAAAGGCTATGCTTTATTGGTTTCAGAAGTGACAACCACAACAATAATAAGAATGGAGACCCATAAAATTCACAGGAAGTACCTAAAAGAAATCTAAATGAAAAACATTTAAAAATGAAAACAATAGATCCATGTAAAACAAAACATCTTAAAGAATCAAAGTGAGGAAAATAAAAAACTTCAATCTCAGTTGCAGCAATAAAAAGCAAGCAGCTAAAATATGAACTCCCTTTTATTACAGTATAACTGCCAAGCAACCAAAGAGAGAAACAGCCCATGCATGACAAGGGATTATAGGCAGTGACTCTGTGTATTATAGGAAGAATTTCTCTATAGATTCCAAAGCATATTCTTTATTTGGAGTAGGAAATATTTCAATATTTTAACAAATTCAGTTATAATTAAAATAAATCTATTTGGACTTCTCTAGAATAATTTCTACCTAATTCTCACCTAATATTATCAGCCCCTCCATCACATATTAGAAGGCAAAAAAAAGAAAGGTAATGGAAAATAATGTGTTTGTTCAATTTAGTTTATTAAAATGCTTTTTATGTCAATTTAAAAAGCCTGGGGTAGCTGGCAAGGTGGCCAAATAGGAACAGCTCCGGTCTGCATCTCCCAGAGAGGTCAATGCAGAAAGTGGGTGATTTCTGCATTTCCAACTGGGGTACCCAGCTCCTCTCACTGGGACTGGTTAGACAGTGGGTGCAGCCCACAGAGAGCAAGCAGAAACAGGGTGGGGCGTTTCCTCACCCGGGAAGTGTAAGGGGTCAGGGAACTCCCTTCCCTAGCGAAGGGAAGCCGTGAGGGACCATGCCTTGAGGAACGGTGCATTCCGTGAGGAACGGTGCATTCCGGCCCAGATACTACGCTTTTCCCACAGTCCTCACAACCCATAGAGGGGAGATTCCCTCAGGTGCCTACACCACAAGGGCCCTGGGTTTGAAGCACAAAACTGGGTGGCCGTTTGGGTAGACACCAAACTAGCTGCAGGAGTTTTTGTTTTTTCATACTCCAGAATGCCAGTGAGACAGAACTGTTCTCTCCTCTGGAAAGGGGGTTGAAGCCAGGGAGCCATGTGGTCTAGCTCAGCTGATCCAACCCTCATGGAGCCCAGAAAGCTAAGATCCACTGGCTTGAAATTCTCGCTGCCAGCACAGCAGTCTGAAGTCCACTTGGGATGCTCCAGCTTGGTGGGGGGAGGGGCATCCGATATTATGGAGGCTTGAGTAGGCGGTTTTCCCCTCACAGTGTAAACAGAGCCTCCTGGAAGTTCAGACTGGGTGGAGTCCACTGCAGCACCACAAAGCAGCTGTAACCAGACTACCTCTATTTTTTTTGAGACAGAGTCTCCCTCTGTTGCCCAGGCTGGAGTGCAGTGGCATGAGGCATGATCTGGGCTCACTACAAGCTCTGCCTCCCGGGTTCACGCCATTCTCCTGCCTCAGCCTCCTGAGTAGCTGGGACTACAGGCGCCCACCACCACGCCCGGCTAATTTATTTATTTATTTTTTAGTAGAGATGGGGTTTCACCGTGTTGGTCAGGATGGTCTCGATCTCCTGACCTTGTGATCTGCCTGCCTTGGCCTCCCAAAGTGCTGGGATTACAGCAGTGAGCCACCGCGCCGCCTAGCCAGACTACTTCTCTAGATTCCTCCTCGCTGGGCAGGGCATTTCTGAAAGAAAGGCAGCAGCCCCAGTCAGGGGCTTACAGATAAAACTCCCGTCTCCCTGGGACAGAGCACCTGGGAGAAGGGGCGGCTGTGGGCACAGCTTCAGCAGACTTAAACGTCCCTGCCTCCTGGCTCTGAAGACAGCAGCAGATTTCCCAGCACAGCACTCAAGCATTCCTAAGGGACAGACTGCCTCCTCAAGTGGGTCCTGACCCCCGTGCCTCCCGACTGGGAGATACCTCCCAGCAGGGGTCGACAGACACCTCATGCAGGAGAGCTCTGGCTGGCATCTGGTGGCTAACCCTCTGGGACAATGCTTCAAGAGGAAGGAATAGGCAGCAATCTTTCCTGTTCTGCAGCGTCTGGTGGTGATACCCAAGCAAACAGGGTCTGGAGTGGACCTCCAGCAAACTCCAATAGATCTGAAAAAGAGGGGCCTGACTGTTAGAAGGAAAACAAACAGGAAGAAATAGCATCAACATCAACAAAAGGGCGTTGACACAAAACCCCATCCAAAGGTCACCAACATCAAAGACCAAAGGTAGATAAACCCATAAAGATGAGGAAAACCAGCGCAAAAGCCTGAAAATTTCAAAAACCATAACGTCTCTTCTCCTCGAAAGGATCACAATTCCTCGCCAGCAAGGGAACAGAACTGGACGGAGAATGAGTTTGACGAATTGACAGAAGTAGGCTCCAGAAGGTGGGTAGAACAAACTCCTCCCAGCTAAAGGAGCCTGTTCTAACCCAATGCAAGGAAACTAAGAACCTCGAAGAAAGGTTAGGGGAACTGCTAACTAGAATAACCAGTTTAGAGATGAACATAAATGACCTGATGGAGCTGAAAAACACAGCACGAGAACTTCATGAAGCATACACAAGTATTACTAGCTGAATCGATCAAGCAGAAGAAAGGATATCAGAGACTGAAGATCAACTTAATGAAATAAAGTGTGAAGATAAGATTGGAAAAGAAATAATGAAAAGGAATGAGCAAAGCCTCCAAGAAATATGGGGCTATGTGAAAAGACCAAACCTACGTTTGATTGGTGTACCTTAAAGTTATGGGGAGAATGGAACCAAGCTGGAAAACACAGTTCAGGATATTATCCAGGAGAACATCCCCAACCTAGCAAGACAGGCCAACATTCAAATTCAGGAAATACAGAGAACACCACAAAGATACTCCTCGAGAAAAGGAACCCCAAGACATATAATCATCAAATTCACCAAGGTTGAAATGAAGGAAAAAATGTTAAGGGCAGCCAGAGAGAACAGTTGGGTCACCCACAAAGGCAAGCCCATCAGACTAACAGCAGATCTCTCTGCAAAACCCTACAAGCCAGAAGAGAGTGGGGGCCAATATGCAGCATTTTTAAAGAAAAGAATTTTCAACCCAGAATTTCATATCCAGCCAAACTAAGCTTCATAAGCAAAGGAGAAATAAAATCCTTTACAGACAAGCAAATGCTAAGAGATTTTGTCACCACCAGGCCTGCATTACAAGAGCTCCTGAGGGAAGCACTAAATATGGAAAGAAATAATCGGAACAAGCCACTGCAAAAACATGCCAAATTGTAAAGACAATCAATGCTAGGAAGAAACTGCATCAATTAACAGGCGAAATAACCAGCTAACGTCATAATGACAGGATCAAATTCACACATAACAATGTTAACCTTAAATGTAAAGGGGCTAAATGTCCCAATTAAAAGACACAGACTAGTCAAGGCCCAGGCTGGGCTCAGTAGCTCACACCTGTAATCCCAGCACTTTGGAAGGCTGAGGCGGGCAGATCACAAGGTCAGGAGATTGAGACCAGCTTGGCTAACATGGTGAAACCCTGTCTCTACTAAAAATACAAAAAATTAGCCAGGTGTGGTGGCATGCATTTGTGGTCCCACCTACTTGGTAGGCTGAGGCAGGAGAATTGCTTGAACCCGGGAGGCAGAGATTGCAGTGATCCAAGATCACGCCACTGCACTCCAGCCTGGGGGAAAGAGCAAGACTCCGTCTCAAAAAAAACCAAAAAACAAAAAAACAAAACAAAAGTCGAGGCCCATCAGTGCGCTGTATTCAGGAGATCCATCTCAAGTGCAAAAGCACACAGGCTTAAAATAAAGGGATGGAGGATCATCTGCCAAGCAAATGGAAAGAAAAAAAAAGCAGTGCTTTCAATCCTAGTCTCTGATGAAACAGACTTTAAACCAACAAAGATAAAAAAAGACAAAGAAGGGCATTACATAATGGTAGAGGGATCAAAGCAACAAGAAGAGCTAACTGTCCTAAATATATATGCATCAATACAGAAGCACCAAGATTCATAAAGCAAGTTCTTAGAGACCTAGAAAGAAACTTAGACTCCCACACAATAATAGTGGGAGACTTTAACACCCCACTATCAATATTAGATAGATCAATGAGACAGAAAATTAACAAGGCTATTCAGAACTTGAACTCAGCTCTGGACAAAGTGGACTTAATACACATCTACAGAACTCTCCACCCCAAATCAACAGGATATACATTCTTCTCAACACCACATTGCACTTATTCTAAAATTGACCACATAATTGGAGGTAAAACACTCCTCAGCAAATGCAAAAGAACAGGAATCATAACAAACAGTATCTCAGACCACAGTGCAATCAAATTAGAACTCAGGATTAAGAAACTCACTCAAAACTGCACAACTGCATGGAAACTGAACAACTCGTGAATGACTGCTGGGTAAATAGCAAAATGAAGGCAGAAATAAATAAGTTCTTTGAAACCAATAGCAACAAAGACACAATATACCAGAATCTCTAGGACACAGCTAAAGGAGTGTTTAAAGGGAAATTTATAGCACTAAATGCCCACAGGAGAAAGTGGGAAGGATCTAAAATCGACACCCTAACATCACAATTAAAAGAACTAGAGAAGCAAGAGCAAACAAATTCAAAAGCTAGCAGAAGACAAGAAATAAATAAGATCAGAGCAGAACTGAAGGAGATAGAGACACGAAAAACCCTTGAAAAAAATCAATGAATCCAGGAGCTGGTTTTTTGTAAAGGTTAACAAAATAGACCGCTAGCCACACTAATAAAGAAGAAGAACAGAAGAATCAAATAGACACAATAAAAAATGATAAAGGGGATAGTACCACTGATCCCACAGTAATACAAGTTACCATCAGAGAATACTTCAAACACCTATATGCAAATAAACTAGAAAATCTAGAAGAAATGGATAAATTCCTGGACACATAAACCTCCCAACACTAAACCAGGAAGAGGCCAAATCCCTGAATGAACCAATAACAAGTTCTGATATTGAGGCAGTAATTAATAGCCTACCAACCAAAAAAAGCCCAGGACCGGATGGATTCACAGCCAAATTCTCCCAAATATACAAAGAGGAGCTGGTACCATTCCTTCTGAAACAATTCTAAACAATAGAAAAAGAGGGAATCCTCCCTAACTCATTTTATGAGGCTAGCATTATCCTGATACCAAAACCTCGCAGTGACATAACAAAAAAAAGAAAATTTTAGGCCATTATTCCTGATGAACACTGATGTGAAAATCCTCAATAAAATACTGGCAAACTGAATACAGCAGCACATCAAAAAGCTTATCCACCATGATCAAGTCAGCTTCATCCCTGGGATGCAAGGCTGGTTCAACATATGCAAATCAATAAATGTAATCCATCACATAAACAGAACAAATTACAAAAACCACGTGATTATCTCAATAGATGCAGTAAAAACTTTCAATAACATTCAACACCCCTTCATGCTAAAAACTCTCAATAAATTAGGTATTGATGGAACGTATCTCAAAATAATAAGAGCTGTTTATGACAAACCCACAGCCAATATGATTCTGAATGGGCAAACACTGGAAGCATTTCCTTTGACAAGACAAGGATGCCCTCTCTTACCACTCATATTCATAGTATTGGAAGTTCTGGCAAAGGCAATCAGGCAAGAGAAAGAAATGAAGCATATTGAAATAGGAAGAGCAGAAGTCAAATTGTCCCTGTTTGCAGATGACATGATTGTATATTTAGAAAACCCCATCGTCTCAGCTCCAAATCTCCTTAAGCGGCTAATAAGCAACTTCAGCAAATTCTCAGGATACAAAATCAATGTGCAAAAATCACAAGCATTCCTATACACCAATAATAGACAGAGAGCCAAATCATGAATGAACTCCCATTCACAATTGCTACAAAGAGAATAAAATACCTAGGAATACAATTTACAAGGGATGTGAAGGACGTCTTCAAGGAGAACTACAAACCACTGCCCAAGGAAATAACAGAGGACACAAACAAATGGAAGAACATTCCATGCTCATGGATAGGAGGAATCAATTTGTAAAAATGGCCATACTGCCCAAAGTAATTTATAGATTCAGTGCTATCTCCATCAAGCTACCAATGACTTTCTTCACAGAGTTAGAAAAAACTACTTTAAATTTCATATAGAACCAAAAAAGAGCCCATATAGCCAAGACAATCCTAAGCAAAAATAAAAAACCTGGAGGCATCACGCTACCTGACTTCAAACTATACTACAGGGCTACAGTAACCAAAACAGTATGGTACTGGTACCAAAACAGTTATGTAGACCAATGGAACAGGACAGAGGGCTCAGCCATAATACCACACATCTACAACCATCTGATCTTTGACAAGCCTGACAAAAGCAAGAAATGGGAAAAGGACTCTCTATTTAGTAAATGGTGCTTAAATTAAATGCTTAGCCATATGTAGAAAGCTGAAACTGGATCCCTTCCTTACACCTTATACAAAAATTAACTCAAGATGAATTAAAAACTTAAATGTTAGATCTAAAACCATAGAAACCCAAAGAGAAAATCTAGGCAATACCATTCAGGACATAGGCATGGGCAAGGACTTCATGACTAAAACACCAAAAGGAATGATAACAAAAGTCAAAATTGACAAATGGGACCTAATTAAACTAAAGAGCTTCTGCACAGCAAAAGAAACTATCGTCAGAATGAACAGGCAACCTACAGAATGGGAGAAAATTTCTGCAATCTATCCATCTGACAAAGGGCTAATATCCAGAATCTACAAGGAACTTAAACAAATTTTCAAGAAAAAACCAAACAGCCCCATCAAGAAGTGGGCAAAGGATATGAACAGACATTTCTCAGAAGAAGACATTTATGCAGCCAACAAGCGTATGAAACAAAGCTCATCATCACTAGTCATTAGAGAAATGCAAATCAAAACCACGATGCGATACCATCTCAGGCCAGTTAGAATAGCAATCATTAAAAAGTCAGGAAACAACAGATGCTGGAGGATGTGGAGAAATAGGAATGCTTTTACACAGTTGGTGGGAATATAAATTAGTTTAACCATTGTGGAAGATAATGTGGCAATTCCTCAAGGATCTAGAACCAGAAATACCATTTGACCCAGCAATCCCATTACTAGGTATATACCAAAAGGATTATAAATCATTCTACTATAAAGACAAATGCACACGTATGTTTATTGCAGCACTATTCACAATAGCAAAGACTTGGAACCAACCCAAATCCCTATCAATGTTAGACTGGATAAAGAAAATGTGGCACATATACACCATGGAATACTATGTAGCCATAAAAAAGAATGAGTTCATGTCCTTTGCACGGACATGGATGAAGCTGGAAACCATCATTCTCAGCAAACTAACACAGGAACAGAAAACCAAATACTGCATGTTCTCACTCATAAGTGGGAGCTGAACAGTGAGAACGCATGGACACAGGGAGGGGAACTTCACACACTGGGGCCTGTTGTGGGGTGGGAGGCTTGGGGAGGGATAGCATTAGGAGAAATACGTAATGTAGATGATGGGTTGATGGGTGTAGCAAACTACCATGGCAAGTGTATACCTATGTAACAAACCTGCACGTTCTGCATATGTATTCCAGAACTTAAAGTATAAGTTTCTTTAGCTATTTGGGACCTTTTGTGGTTCTATATATATTTTGGAGTTTTTTTATTTCTGTGAAAAATGCCATTGGAATTTTGATGGTGATGGAATTAACTCTGTAAATCGCTTTGGGTGGCATGGGCATTTTAATATTAGTTCTTCCAATTCATGAACACGGGATACAATTTTACTTGTGTGTTCTACATTTTCTGTCATTAATGTTTTATAGTTTTCAATGTGGAGATAGTTCATCTCCGTGGTTAAACTTATTTGTAAAAATTTTGTTCTTCATTAAGAAGCAAACAACAGACACTGGGTTCTACTTGAGTGAGCAGGGTGAAAGCAGGGAAAGGAGTAGAAAACATAAAAATTGGGTACTGGGCTTAGTATCTGCATGATGAAATAATATGTTCAACAAAACCCCAATATATGTGTTTAGCTAATGTAACACACCTTCACATATACCTTCAAATGTAAAATAAAAGTTAGAAAAAAAACCCCTTTCTCTACTATTAAAAGTGGATCTGGCTAGAGCCATTATGAATAATGGCTTTTTATTGAGTTTGATAGACCCTCATATTGCTTATTTAACCTTACCTTAATATTTTAAGAAAAAATATTTATGTAAAATATTAAGATGAGAATAAAACTCACCCATAATTCCCTTGCTCAGAGATAACCATTGTTAATATCTTGGTGTATTCCTTAGATTTCAGAATACTTAATGGAACAGATAATGTTCCAGAAGGATATTTTGTAGGAATATCAAAATTTAAGAAAATTAAGTGCCAATGATTTATAATTACACAATTATTTTGTGTATTTTCTTCCTCAATGCTCACAGACTCTTGGTGTTCAAGGGCACCTAAAAGGCCAACATATAGGAATCACTTCCAGAGATGGTGTTGCATCTTTGACAGAACATGATTTAACAATTGGTAAAGGTCATTCTGACAACTTTCCCTTTAAAAGCACTTATTAAAGATTTTGGAGTTCGGTATTTCAAGACTTTTAAAAACAATTTAGTACCTACGGAGGAGTGTTTCTAAGACATATATGTGCGTCAGAATCACCTGGAAGGCTTATTAAAGCACAGATTGCGGAGTTTGTCATTCAATACGCCCAGGAGAGGGGCTTGAGCCTTTGTGTTTCTAAGTTTTCACCTGAGTGATACTGATGCTGCTGGCCCGGGAACTACACTTTGAAGACTTCTGACAGATGAACACAGTTTAGAGGTGGCAATTTCTCCTGCAAACCTAGTTTCATTTTTCATTTGCGATACTTCACACCACAGTCATAAACTGTAGGTTTTATTTTGGATTTTTAAAATGAAATTTTATAATCCAGCTTTAATGAGAATGTCAAGAACAAGCTTGAATGTAGACTATAGGAGTTCAATTTAAAGTGGAGTTCAACTTAAAGCTCTATAAGCATGACAGAGGAAAAGCAATTCCTTCAAAAGAAACTCTCCTAAATCCCAGAATTTCCTATTTAGGTACCAATTGTATAAAAGCATTTAGGGTATATGTGAGCTTATGAATCTGCAGGTATGGTGAAAACTGTTCCTCATCTTCTAAATTCCACTACTTGAATATCACTCTTCAAACCTTAAACCTTGTCGGCATGGCCTCTCCCACTTCTGTTACGTTTGATCAGTGTCCAGACACTCTTACACATGTCCCTAGTCCTCAGAAACTTCACACACTTTCCAACGTACTCATCCTCGGATACTCACTGAAATATTTGTAAAGATATTGTAGAGCGTGAGGCATGTCCAGTGGGTCTCACAGTTTTACCAGGCAACGTGTTTCAGCCCATTCACTTTATAAAACTTTGTATTTAAAAAAGTCCTTATAGTAATTGAGGCAATATATGGTTTGGGAGTTAGGTGACCTCCATTCTAGGTCTAGTTCTGCTGTGACTTAGTTGTTAAATTTATGCAAATTGCTTAACTCATTTCTACGTAGTGTTCCAGAGTTCAGGAACTTCGTGTCAAGCAAATCAGAGTTTGAATCCAAGTTTCTGGTGTTCACTGGCTCTGGGAATCTGTAAAAACGGGGATGACAGTAAATACACAGCAGAGATGATGTAAATATCAGAATATATTATATGTCCCTTACAGTGTCTGTCACACTAAGAACTCAATATTGCTAGTTATTATTACTATACATAAAATGATAGGTTGGACTGAATAATGGATGCTTGGGCACTTTCCAGCTCTACAGCGCCATGATTTTAAGTGAAAATAAGTTGAAAAATAATGATGGCCTGTACTAGTTTGCTAGGGCTGTTCTGGTGAAGTACCCACAAACTGGGTAGTTTAACAACCAACATTTATTTTCTCACAGTTATGGAGGCTAGAAGTCTGAAATTAGGATATGAGCAGGATTTGTTTCTCCTGAGGCCCCTCTTCTTGGCTTGTAGATGGCCGTCTTCTTCCTGTGTCTTCACATGGTCTTTTCCCTGTATGTGTCCATGTCCAAATTTTCATTTCCTATAAGGACAGCAGTCTTTTGGGATTAGGGCCCAGCTCAATGACCTCATTTTACCTTAATTACCTTTTTAAAGACTCTATCTCCAAATACAAGCACATTCTTAAGTACTGAGAGCTAAGACTTCAACATATGAATCTGGGAGAACACAGTTTAACCCGTAACAATGGCAAAGCATGCAATTTTGGCCCTTTTCTTCTTACTGGGGTTGATGAAGGATTATGATAAAGTTATCCTTAACTTTTTTTTTCAGTTTCTGTTTTGGCAA
Organism: Rhinopithecus bieti; assembly: GCF_001698545.2. NCBI lineage: Eukaryota > Metazoa > Chordata > Mammalia > Primates > Cercopithecidae > Rhinopithecus > Rhinopithecus bieti. Next base: position 2,910,682 of record NW_016805834.1, on the reverse strand, counting down.
GTCATTTCATGATGAACTTTTCTCTATACAAGAGCAAAAAAAAAAACAAAACAAACCAAACCAAAACAAAAAAATACCAAAACACCACCACCACCACCACCACCATCAAAACCCACAGGGAAGCATCTGGTTGTGACTTTGCTTTTGATACTAATATATGTCTCAGAACAGATGTCCTTGTTTTCCGCAAATGAATACTGATCATCCACTAATTAAATGCATTAGTGGCAAGAAGCAATGTTCACATCCCACGTTTTCTGCTGTGTGGGCATTCATTAACCAACAAGGTAATGCCCTGATGAGTAGTTCCCTGGCAAAGCTCTGAGATCCACTGGACCACTCGTTCCTGCCTCGTGCTCTTAATTTATGAGGCAATAATGATTGCCTGACCAGTGACTGTGCTTGTTAAGACACATTTACACATAGTCCATTGGTAAACCAATTATTTTATCATTAGAATTGGGAAGAATTCATTGGCTTACCTTGGCTTGAAAGCTGTTACAACAAGGAGGTTCTCCTGGATGTGAAAGAGATCATGTTTAAATGAATGCCAGCCTTAAATTGCTTGAGATATACTTGGTGCTCAGCGAATGTCAACTTATTGAATTTATTATTCATTCTATCAAAAAGTCCCAATTCGTTGTGGGTATAAACATGAAATGATTTTATTTTTTCAAGTGGTGCTCTGTCTTTGGGTAATGGGCTCCTTTGAGGCATAGTAGTGTGCTTCCACAACTTTGAAGACGCACATTTGGTAAGACAGTTTATTAAACATGTTTTAAGATTCAGTGGTATTAGTTTTTAAGTATTAAACTCATGCTAGGCCCAAATCTCTATCCACCCCCTAACATGTACCAGTAAGACCTCTGACCCTAGGCTGCTTGGTACTGATAGCGATGGTGGGGACAGTGGTGGTGGTGGTATGGTAGTAGTGGTAGTGATGTGGTGGTGGTGGTGGTGCTGGTAGTAAGGGTGGCAATGGTGTAGTGGTGGTGGTGATAGTAGTGGTGGTGGTGGTGGTGATGGTAGTGATGGTGGCAATGGTGTAGTGGTGGTGGTGGTGGTAATAGTGGTGGTGATAATGGTGGTAGTGATGGTACTGATAGTGTCAATAGTGTAGTGATGGTAGTGGTGGTGATGGTAGTGGTAATGGTGGTGGTTGTGGCAGCTGTGGTGGTGGCAGGAGCTGGAGTGGTGATTTGGGCATGGCTGGCAGGAGTGTGGAGAGAGCACACACAGTGGACACTATCTGAGACACCTCTCTTCATCCCTCCTTTCTCACTGCTTCCCCTCTGGTACTGGGGTGGGAAGTAAGTGAGAAAGGTAGAAGCTGAGGTCTCCTTACAGAATGACTTATGGTAAGGTAGTAGTTTCCACTCTGTTGTGACTGAGTTACTGATTCTCTAACACTGACTGGTGCTTAACACATCTGCATTTTCGGATTCTCTGAGGTGTGTTTGTTGGTTCTTGTAAGGGTGCTAATAGGGACCTCGTCTTTGCATAGTCTCTGGCACTGGCGATCTGGCTTGGACTCCACAGCTATCATGTCTGCAACCCCTGCCCCAATTGGTTCCTGCCACTTGCCTCTTGCTGTTGGGGTCTCATTGGCTCTTTGGCCATTGTTCAGTGGAGTAGATCGCTGAGGATCAGGCTCCGTTAGCAGTGTCATCTTGGCCCACAGGCATTCAAGAATCCTTGTTGCTGCCGATAGTGGAAATGCAGGTTGCCCCTCACAGGCAAACCTCTAAGATCTATCATCAGTCTTTGAAGCAGCATCAGGCCCTTTGCTAATCTAGTTCTTGATCCACTCTTACATAAGATGCTAGCTCTAGTCCCTAGCTTAGTTGAGGTGGGGGGAGTTTGGGAATCCTCAGTCTCTCTGATGAACTTTCTTTGGCTTTCCAGAGGTAAAGGAAGATAATACCCTCATTTCAATAAGTGTAGCCTCCTAAATTGTGACCTCTCCTATCCCAGATCTTTCCTCCTTAGTTCTTCCAGAATGTTGGAGCCCTGTGGGATGGTATCTTGGCCTTCAGCAGCTGCAGCTGTGACTCAAAATGTGGGGATTTTCTGGATCTTCTTTTTCAGCAGTGGCTCTGAACTGCCAGTTCTGTCACTCAGAAGAAAGCCATGCACTTGCTTTCATTTTGTTACACTAAGGAGAAATAGAAAATGAAAGGGTTGGATCAGATGGTCTTGAATATCTCAACTAACTCTGAGATATGAAAATCCCTTGCTAAAAAAAGAGGATGAAACCTCGAGAAATAGTTTTGCTAAAGAAAGTGTAATATTAGATTTTTTAGGGCTGGGACTACCAATACATTAAGTAATGCTCCAAATATAATCAGAGTAGGTAGCTACTTGAATAACAGCTTTTCATTTGTTGGGTGCTCTAGGCTAAGATTTATGCAGTCTCTCATCTTTACAACATACTGCAAGGGGGTGCAGTGGGGAGGGCGGTTACTATCAGCTCCATTCATTCCATGGATGGGGAAATTGAGGTTCAGAGAAGTTAAGTGGTTGTCCAAATTATGCAAACTTTTTGACTAACAGCATCAGGAGCATGAATATTCTCATTCCAACATTTGCATTATGTTGTACAAAATACTTTTCCCAAATGTGTAAGGGTAGTCTAAGTTTATTTGGTAGCAAATAAACTCAAACACACAAACTCAGCACAATAGAAGTTGATTTCTTTCTCACATGACAGCCCTGAGCAGTTGTTCAGGTCAGTGGGTGGCTCTCCTTGAAGACATCATGCCAGCTCCTTTAATCTTTAATCTTGTGACCCTGCTATCTCCTAGCAGGGCGTTTTTTTTTTTGTTGTTGTTGTTTGTTTGTTTGTTTGTTTTTTAAAGTTACATTTACAAAACTTAGGTATAATTTAGATATATTAAAATTCTCTTTTTTTAGGTGTACAGTTCAATGAATTCTGACAAATGTATACAGTTGTGTAACTGCCATCACAGTCAAGATATACAATATTTCCATTGCTTCAAAAAGTACTCTTGTGTCTCTTTGTAGACAGTCTCCTTCCTTCCTCACCAATTTCTGTACTGATAAGTTTGCCTTTTCCACAGTGTCATTCAGATGGAATCACATAGTAAATAACCTTTTTTTTTTTCTTTTTCTGTGTAGAATTTTTCTCCTTAGCGTAATCCTATCAGGGTTTCTAAACTTTTTTTGTCATGGGCCATGTAAGGAGGTCTGGTCAAGCCTCAAGACTTCCTTCTTAGAATAATGTTTACAAGTGCATAAAATTAAATATTAAGATGACAAAATGAAAACTATGTTGAAATAGTTTTAAAATATTAAAAGATCTAATTTGTCACATATAGTATATGTACTTTTTATTCATGCTTAAATAATTAACAGTGGATCTAATTATTACTATAATATTACAGTAGTGATGAGAATACATTGTATTTTGAGATGTCTGCAGCAACTGTAATAAAATATGACAGCACTGATGATTTTTATTGGTTAAAGAGTCAGTTACTGGTCATCACACTGTGCTTTGTTGCCTATATTAATAGTGAAAAGAAATGCTACATCCCAAATAGAGGTCAGTGAAATAAAAATTTAAAGGTTTTTCTCATCTAAATCACAGAGTCTGTGAATTCTATCTAGAGAATTTCTGGGGTTCCATGTACCCCTAGTTTAGAATTCCTCTTTCTAGGGCCCCGCTATCACCTACAACCAGTCTAAGAAGGGCACAGAGAAGCAGCTGGGGGAGATTTTTCTGGGCCTGGCCTGGAAGTAGCATATGTCATTTCCGGTCACATTCTGTTGGACGGAAGTCAGTCATAGGACTCCACCTATCTGTAAGAAAGTCTGGGAAATCTAGTCTATCCTGTACTCAAAGATGAGATGAATAAATTTCGGTAGCTAGCTCATGGTTTCTGTGACACTAACCTTATTCAGTATAGCTGTTAGAGGATACCGCCTAATATGAGACCATCATAATGTGGAAAAGGCATGGTTTTGTGCAGTTTAATGATAATATCATTTCTTTAATGATAAAGTAAGTCTGAAACTCAGGACACAAATTTGGATCTTCTCACTCCAAATCCTATACTAATTGCAGGATGTTTTGGTGTCTCTTATGATGACACATGATTGAAGAAATACCATGAAGGTCTACTTGTATGAAAACATTGTTCCCTTTTCTGTGGAGTCCCTGCACTTGGGGTTTAATGCTCTGTGGCTGCTGTCTTAAAACTTCAATAATTTTATTTTTGATTTTGTGTTTTGTGAGTGAAGTCTGATAGGACAAAGGAGCATTTGCTGGAGACATGGGGCCCAGACTTACACAAAGTGCTGCCTCCCTACCTCCCCTGGACAGGTTCTCTGGCTGCCTGCCCTCTGGCCCCTGGTGCCCTGGGCCTGCCCTGCTATCTCCTGCCCAGTCTCACCTGATGACCAGTGCCACCCTCTGCCTGGGCCAGGAACCAGGTCCTGGGTGCAGGTGCAAGGAGGGCCAGAATCTGGTACATGCCCTATGGTATCTCAGGGCAGGACAAGGTAGCAGCTGTCTCCATCACAAGCTTGACACCATTTCACATTGTGAAATGCCACAACCCATTTCACAGGTGACTTCATGGAAGCCTCTCGAACACCACCCGATCCAGGCACTGAGTATATATTGACATGGAAGTGACAGTCTTTTGGGGTTGCCTGTTGCCCCGGGGCTGGGATGCTGACCATGGGGCCCCGCGTTTTCATTTTGCACTAGACCTTGCACATTATGTAGCTGACCTTGCCTGAGATTCCCAACTAAAGGCACTATACTGAATTATATAACAGGGTCATCCCCATTTTCTCCAGAAGTTTTTTTCTTTTTTTTTTTTTTGACACATGGATTTACCTAGAAGGTATGCATAACTCCTTTATCTGTCTTCCACTACCACATTAGTATGGATCAATTCATGAGTTTTGCTAATTGTGATCAAAGAAGGCATCTTAGTCTGATCCTAAAGAAATCCAGGGCTGTCAGATTTCTGCAAGTAAACTCATGATAAGAAATCCTGTGGTAGAGGGAGGCTGGGCCAAATTGCAAGGCTGAGGCAGAATAGCTAGAGGACCTCAGAGGATCCTGGCCGGGAAAGGCAAATGAGACACAGTGAAGTGCTCCAGGCATGCTGTGCAAGGAGAGGAGATGCAACAGTGGAGGGAAAGGGGATAGGCGAAAAGGAAATTCTCCTTTGCCTGACAAATTTTCTTGGGTTGAGCTTGGCTTTGAAGATTCTTAACCTTGAGGAAAATGGCAGCCGGAAGGTGAGGTGTGTATCAGCAGTGTTTATATGCACAAATCTAAAAGAATCTTTGAAGTTTGGCTGGTAATTTTGCATATTCTTCTATGACAAGTAGTTGTAGCTCTATTGGTATTATGTTACCTCTCACACAAAAACAAGCCACTCAGAGTAACTTATAGACATATAATTGTGCCAGACTTCTGGTGTTTTTCTACTTCAGTATCAAGAAGAAAAATAAGCAGGAGGACTAGAAATTGAAACTAGAAGTTGTGGTTGCTATACCACTATTCAAAACCACTATTTGACTTCCTTTTGTATAGCCATACTTTCTCAGATAAGTCATTACTGTTTTTAACAAAAAAGTGTTTTGGGTTGGACTGTGTTTCCACCCCCAAGAAATTTGTATGTTGCATTGTGAACTCACAGTATCTGAGAATGTAACATTATCTGGAGATAGGGTCATGGCAGAGTAATTGCTTAAGATGAGGTTATACTGGAGTAGGGTGTATCCCTAATTTAACACTGGTGTCCTTATAAAACTGGGAAATTTGGACACAGAGATACATACACACAGGGGAAATACCATGGGAATATTGGAGTTCTGTTCCCACAGCAAAGAAACTACCAGAGGCTAGGAGAGAGGACTGTAACAGATCCTTCCTTAGTGCCTTCAGAGGGAGTATGGCCATGCTGAGGCCTTGGTTTTGTACTCCCAGTGCCCAAAACTATGAGACAATACATTTCTGTTGTTTAAGCCACTCAATCTGTTTGGCGTGTTGTATTGCAGCCCGAGAAAACTAATACAGTAGGCAGAAGTAGTTCTGAATCTGTAAGATAAGAAGTAATATTTCATAAAGATTCCCCATTTTATTAGGAAGTGACTGATTCAAACAAGAGAAAAGAAACAGGAACCATGTGTCACTAAGGTATACAGAATAAACCAGCAATTTCAATAATATAATCCACCAGTAGATGACTCAAAGAACCCTAAATCTTTCTATTTTAGTTACAGTTCTTAAAGAATCACAGAATCCTCTGTCTGAAAGGGACAAAGAAATCCAGTACTCCTGTCCTCTGTATTTCCAATAGACATAAATATTATTGAATATTTCTCATGAAAAGATTCTATGATCCTTCTCAGAAATTTTTCTTGCCGGTCATTTGGACTTAGTTATTCCATATCTACAGTTTATACCCACTTTCTCCCCAAAATGATTCAAGGCAGTTGCTGACCCTATTTCTGTCTAGTCTGGAAAGTCACAGCCATGTTGGTGGCTGGATCAATAATACAATCTTCGTTAAACCATTTACAGGGATCAATGTGACTCTTCTTGCTATAAAACCATGTAATAATTATAGGAGATGTTTTGATATTGGATTTAATTCAACTTTATTAAATCATATATTAAAACAAACACAATGGGAAGACTCAGGGAGAGAAGGCAAGATGCATAAAGTCTCTGTATTTTCCAGTTCATGCAGCAGCAACTAGACTCCCATTCGAGTCATTCCCTTTATTAGTGAGAAATGCAGAGCCCCAGACTACAGCTGAGCAACTATGTTACTTGAAGATAAAATCAATATATAAAGTTAGGATATAAAGGAGCTAGATTCTTAATATCATTCCTTCACAGCAGCTGGAGATTATCGTTGCTTCCCATCCTGCTTAAAACATTTATAGCTAGCAATCATTAAAATAATACATTTGAATCTGTCCCTTAAATCATGAGTTTTATTGTCTTCCCTTCTGAAGCTGAGCCTTGAGACTCACTGCAGTGGGAATGAGAGAATAGTTACTTGACTTCTTTCATCATGAAACTAGGCTTGGGCTAGAGTTGGTTATCTAAATTCCTTTAGCATATCAAGTACCAAGCTACTCACGCACCCGCCCGCGGGGCGCGGGCGGGCCCTGCACCCGGATCACTCGTGCCTGCCATACGTGCAGAGAACATGTCCTTTTTGCCGTACACGGCCAGCCTGAAGCTTGCGTAGCCGCCTGCGCTTCGGATAGAAAACACACCAAACAGAATAAAAAAGAAAAAAAATACCCACATGTAACAGTGATTTTTAACCCAGAGTCCAATTTTCATAATTAATGCTTTCTGTAATACCTCGCTGTGATCTAATTCCTGGAATGAAAGTCTGAGGATTAACAGAAATTGAGATCTCACCTACTAATTTCCAAACAAGCAATATAATAAGCTAGACGCCTAATATACAAAGACATGAGAAAGAAACGGGCAATTTGTTATAAAGATAAATAAGTCTTTCCAATGTGTAGAGATACCTGGCATGTCTAGACTAGCAAGACTAGTAATGAAGGCAGTTACGATGACTTCCTTCTCTCTTGTTATAATGAAAAAGTTTGAATTTAAGAGAAGTAAAAAACTCTTGTGTATAAGAAATACAAGAAAATGAAGAGCAGAAGCGCAATGGAAATGAAAATGTAAACTAGAATAATAAAAGATCAGACTTATTTGTGTGTGATAAGAGAAAGAGGAGAAATAACCATAATTGAAGTGTGGATAACAGCCGAGACAAATTACAGAGAGTTGAAAAGGAGAAAATGAGGAAGTATGACATTTGTACAAATGAGTTTGGTCTTGTTTGTTAGTACAATGTAAAATGAGTCTCTTTATTATGACATTGGACAGATTGTAGCACACACACAGAAAACATATCTCCTGTCTTAAAATCCTGCTGCATTCCATTTTTGGTATTTAAAAAGACCTTGGATACTATGTCCTTAGATAGGCAAAGAGGATGAAGGCAGATTGAAAAAGAAAATAACATCAGAAGAGGCATCCAAAAGGGTTGCTTGGCAGGCTTCTGGGAACAGAGTCAAAGAAAGATTGAAAACCAACAGACCATTAAATTACTTAATTTTTGTAATTAAGTAACTTTCACAACATAGATAACATTTTATACAACATTAAAATATGTAAGTTGGAAATTATATAAAATATTTTTAAACAACCCTTATTGTTAGCATTCAATTATAGTTCTGGGTTTCTAAGTCTGTTAAAAGGAGTCTCAAATTCCATCTGATACATATTTGCATCTCACAGCAACAAATGCAGACTGATAAAGAAAAGCATGTTGCACCAGCAATTCAAATACCATGAGGGCACTGCCACTAGTGATGAGATATTCTGAAATAACTAACAAACCTTACTAAGCTTCCAAATAAAACAAGGTATAATTGGCACACAATTTAGATGGTGGTTGCATTCCTTGAATTCACTGCATATTAAAACCATGCAAAAATACTTCATGATTCCATGTAAACTGGAGTTAGATTCTAGGCTCAGAAAATGATAAGCAATGTTTTCACCTCTATGAAAGTCTAGTGAGATATTCAAAAGTCAGCCATGATATTTCTTGAGAGAAGGTATACAAATGGCCAATAAACATATGAAATGGTGCTCAACATAATTAGCCACCAGGGAAATGCAAATCAAATCACAATGAAAAAAAATCACAATGAGGTACCACTTCATACCAAGTAGGTTGGCTATAATAGAAAAGACAGACAACAACAAGTATTGACAAAGATGTGGAGAAACTGGAACCCTCATATGCTGCTGGCAAGAATGTAAAATGGTACAGCTACTTTGAAAAACAGTCTGGCTTTTCCTTAAAAGGTTAAGCATAGAGTTGCGATATGACCCAGGATTATACACCTAGGAATATACCCAAGAGAAGTGAAAAGACATGTCCACTCAAACACTTGTACATGAATGTTCATAGCAGCATTGTTCACAATAACCAAAAGTGAAAACAACCCAAATTTACCAATGGATGAATGGATAAATAAAATGTGGTATGTCAATACAATGGTGTATTATCCAACATAAAAATGAATGAAACACAACACGGATGAACCTTGAAAACATGCTAAGTAAAAGAAGTCAGACATGAAAGGTCATATATTGTGTGATTCCATTTATATGCAATATACAACATAGGTCATAAAGGTAGAGAGTAGATTTTTGGTTGCCCAGGGATAGAGTTCGGGGGAAATAGGGAGTGATTGCTAATAGGTACGGGATTCATTTGGGGGTGACGAATGTTCTGAGATTCTGGTGATGGCTGTGTAACTCTGTGAATACACTAAAAACCGTTGAATAATACTTTAAATAGATGAATTTCCTGGTATGTGAAATGCATCTTGATAAAACTGTTGCCGAAAAAGCATAAGGTACAATGTTGCAAGGGATGGTCCTAAACACTGCCAGATATCTGGTATTCCTGAGCCTGTTCAACTAAGTGCTAGTCACACTTCCCAATCATTGTGCCAACTAATAATACCTCCACAGAGTTCCAAAACATTCCCTAGTGAGAATCATTGAATTGTGTAAGACGTAAAAAAATTCTACCAATTTTGGTGGACTAGAAAGGAGGAGACAGAAATGAGGGTGGGAAGATTGTTAAACAAATTCTCATCTTTGTTCTGAGGCCTTGAAACTCTAAATGGAGAAGAGACATGCTGGCCTTTTCCTAACCTCACCAATTGTGGAAAAATATATTAGATAAATTGAGGAAAGTATCACAATTGGATGAATTATCCTTTCACTCACTGTTTGGGATCCTGGGAGGAAACCGTAGTGCAGGACAGTCCTGCACCCACGTGGGGGAGTGCATACCATAGTTAAAAGGGTTATGTGGCGTATTCAGTAATGGTGTGTTCAGTAAGAGAGAGGTTTAGTTTGCATTCCTGATTCTCTCTCAGTTCCTGTGTGGCCTGGATGCTGAGTTTAGAGTTGGCAGGCCTGCTATGTACAGTCTGGGCCGGGAGCTGGATAGAGTATGTGGCAAACACACAGATGCCAGCATGATCCCAGGGGAGGCTGAGCCTGGACCATGGGACAGTAATGGACTCTAAGCAGAGTGAAGAACAGGCCAGAAATTCATCTAACATAGATGTTAATAGTGAACACTAGCAAAAGATCCACATGACCCAAAAATTTCACTCCTAGCTATACACCCTAGAGAAATTAATATATACATCCACATAAAAACTGATGCACAATGTTCATGCCAACATTATTGGCATGCCAAATAATGGAAAGAGCCAAAAAGTGGAAACAACCCAAATGTTCATCAATGGATGAAGAGATTAAAAAATGTGATATGTTAGTACCATACACTATTATTTGGCATTCAAAAGAAATGAAGTATTGATGCATGCTACAACATGGGTGAATCTTGAAGGCATTAGGCTAAGAAGCCAGACACAAAACGCCACATATTCTATGATTCCATTTATATGAAATGTCCAGAATAGGTGAACTGATAGAGCTAGAAATCAGATTAATGTTTGCTAGAGACTAAAGGAAGAGGGTAATAGAAAGCAACTACTAATGAGTACAGGATTTCCTTCTGGGGTAATTAAAAGGTTCTGAAATTAGATAGTGGTGATGGTTGCACAATTCTATAAATGTACTAAACCCCACTGAATTGTTCATTTTAAAAGGGTAACTTTTATTATATGTTAGTGGTATCTCAATCAAAAAGTGCACACATACATAACAACTCATTTTGTGTGCACATTTGAGTGTAGTGAGCACATCTATATATTTGCTACATACTCTGATGTTTTTACTTTGGTGTTAAATGACCCCTGTATATGGCCTATAAGGGTCTTCTTGATCTCATCCTATACCATGCCCACTGTGCAGCAGCCACACTAGCTCTCATTCTTTCATGAAGACTTTTGCACTTGCCAGACCCTCTGCCTAAAACATTCTTTCCACTACACTTTAATTGGGCAATTCCATATTTCCTTAAGCAAGGCTTCCCTGACCTCCCTGGCAGGGTCAAATCTCTCTGTTATACACTCTTCTAGCACCATATTTCTTACCACACCACTGATCGTATTATGCATATTATATTTGGTGATTTTGAGTTAATATCTGTCTCTTCAATTAGACTGTAAACTCCTTGAGGGCCAGTGTAGTCATGTCTGATTTTGTTTACCCATACATACCCTAGAACAGTATCTGACACACAGTGCCTAATCTATGTGTAGAAATCAGTCAGTATTTATTAAATGAGTCAATGAGTGAGTCATTTTTCTCCTTAGTCCCTGTTATGCCATTTCTGAGTTTACTTCCACTTCTGTCCATTTGTGCCTTCACTCAAAAATGTTCATTGAGGCTGGGCACAGTGGCTCACACCTGTAATCCCAGCACTTTGGGAGGCCAAGGCGGGAGGACTGCTTGATCAGTCTGGGCAACATAATGAGACCTGTCCCTACAAAAGAAAAAAGAAATTAGTAGGTGTGGTGGTGCATCCCTGTAGTCCCAGGTACTCAGGAGGCTGAGGTGGGAGGATCATTTGAATATAGGGAGTCAAGGCTGCCATGATTGTGCCACTGCACTCCAACCTCTGGGTGACAGAGCAAGTCTCTGTCTCTAGAATATATATATATATATATATATGCCAGAAACTTAAGGCTTCATGGACTATCCCTATGGACTCTTCAATATATTATTTTTGATAATGTTAGTCAACTAAATTATCTAATTTAACCTTGAAAGTTTTTTTTTAGCTCCTAACCTAATCCTACTTCCAGATTTCTTGCTCAACTGCAAATTTAGTTTTGTAGCAAATCAAACTATCAGTATGTGTAAGAACCAGACATAATAACCACAAATGTTTCAAATCCTGACCTAGTCATGTATTACCTATATGAAGACTGCAAAAAGCCAGCTGATTAACTTTCATCAGTGACTTTTGATTATACAAGTAATTGTATTCTCTTAATGAAATAATATTTTAGGCAAATGACGTAGTCTGTATAAGTTAGCCATAGCAAAACAGATTTTTACATATTATGCATATTTATACAAACTTCATTAGTATAAGCAGTAAGGTATTTTCGGTAGAAGTAGTTTCTCAAATTATGTAAATTGGACACTTCTGGGTTGACAATCATGAATTTTCTGCTGAGTGTTTAATAGAAGGAAAATGCTTTTTTCTTTTAACAATCATTTTGAAAAAGATTTTTTTAATCAGAAAGTAAATTAATGAAAACCTATGCTAAAAAAGTAGACTTCGTATCACTTGTAGGAGAAAGCAATTATACTAGACTATAAATGCCATGATGGTGGAGATCACGTTTTGTTGTTGTTGTTGTTCACCATTATATCCCCCAAACTTTAGTACCGTGATTGGCATATAGTAGGTGCTCAATCGATTGAATTGTGTGGCTGATATTTATAGAGAATAAACTAACAATGCTTGATCTTGGTGTTGGTGTTAATAGGTCAAGTTGCTGGCTTGTGTCTCAGTGTATGAAAGAAACCACAGTAAAAAGTATATTCTAACTTTGAATTAGGAAGGTCAAAACAGTAAGTCTGACTTCTTATTGCATGGTTCATGTGAGAAAAGTTTATTCAGATTTGTTATATTTCTACATATATGAGTTCAGAGGCATGAAGGTTTGGTTCAATTACCAGTCTTATCCCTTTCATTTTTGTTCACTGTCAGGGTGGGAATTAATTTTAAAACTACCCTTTTTACTCCAAGTTTCCATCAAGTGTTTGAATCCCTTTCACCATACATCTACTAATGTCCTGGCCAAAGTCTGAACATTTCCTAGGGGTGGGAAACTTAACACCTCCTGAGGCAATCCATTCAATTATAGGATAGCTTGGTCAGAAAATTCTTTATTCTGTTGCATTGGAATTAGCATTCCTGTGCTTCTCACACCCCAGCAAGGATGAGTATATAGAACACATTCCTTTTCCATTCAACACTCTCATATAGAGCTGAATACTTTGCTGGCAAGGCAAAATCTCCCCACTTCATGCGAACATTCCATGCAGGACATGGTTTCAATTCTCCCTCTCCAGGTCCTCTCCCAGTGTGAATGTGTATCCATTTGTTTATATCTCTTTTAAAGTTGGTGTTCAGACAGATCTCAGTATTTTAGATGTGGTTTATTTGCAGTAACCATGATCCTGCCAAAATACTGGGTTTGTAGATAGCCATGTGTCTCATTTTCTTCCGGGTGTATAGTGACAATTTCTAAGAATCTGCAACAACCTCCTGTGTAAGTAAAGCTAAAGAAAGATTGGAGAAAGTGATTCTTTCCTAGGTCACATAAAACACTACTGGAGAGAATATGTAACTCCTTTTATCTACATGCTTAGGGAACATATGAAGGCTAAAATAAAGCTAGTTAATGCTTTTGCTTTGTTTTGGTTCATATTTCTCTAAGTAAGATAATGGATATAAAGTGCCTGGTGTCTCATACAGAGTAGTGATTCAACAAATGTTAATTAGCTTTTTCTTTCTCTTAATCTCATATGTCTATATATGTATACATCATATATGTACATATAGATACACATATGTACATATCAGTACACATCATATATGTCCATATAGGTACACATATATTAATATGTAAATATCACATACCTGTACATATGTATTTTTTGAGATCCTCAAAAAAAGAGTCTACAGAAGTTATTTTATAGTCCACTTGAACAACTGGGCACAGGTGATTCTCCCACCTCAGCTTTCTAAGTAGCTGGGACTACAGGAAAATGCCAGCATGCCTATCTAATTTTTAAATTTTTTATGTAGAAATGAGGTTTTCCCTATGTTGCCCAGGCTGGTTTCAAACTTCTGGCCTCAAGCAATCCTCCAGCCTTGGCCCCCAAAAGTGTTGGGATTATAGGTGTGAGCCAATACACCCAGCCTGTCTTCATATTTTTTCTTGGCATTTTTCTGTCCCTTTTAAGCACAAGGATAATGTAGGGATGAACAAGTGGACTATAAAATATCTTCTGTAGACTCTTTAATTATTTGAAGACAAGAGTTCTTGGTCTTTTTTTAAGTGAAATCCTAAGGAACAGTTAAATGAAATACAAGTCTAGATATGTTTCAAACATTTCCAAATAAGATATAGCACTTTCACAATATTTATTTTTATTTGTATAAATTTAAGGGGTACAAGTGTACTTTCGTTATATGGATATATTGTGTAGTCTTAAAGTCTGGCTTTTAGTGAGTAATGTTTAAGACATTAATTCTACTTACCTAGCTGACTTGAGCGTTATTTTGTATCTTTATTCATTTGGCTGGGTTGTATGTTTAAAATGAATTTCTTAAGACTAGAAAGACAAGAGTTTAAAAAAATGAGGGGTTTCAATGATATCTTTTTGCACCTTCTTGAATTATAGTTGTCAGTTTAATAAATGATTAAGAGAACGAACATTGATGGGGAAATTTTAAATATCCTATAATAGTTGTTCCTTAAAAAAAAATCTTCTGAGAAACGTAAAGCTATTTCGTTCCCATAAATGTAACTGCCACTAATGACAGCTAGGGCACATGGTCTCTTCTAGCAATGAGATCATTATAAACACATTGAACTTCGACCCACTTTTTTCCAAAGGCATTTATTTTATAAACGAGAGTGACACTAGATTTAGGTATTCAGCCACAAAGAACCAAGAAAAAAATGTAATTCTATGCCATTGAAAACAGTGCTATTAACTCCAGCATCTAGGTGTTAACGGGATAATGTAGTACTGCCTGGCATCACAGGTCTTGCCAAGAATGTGGACACTATGGATTCTGTGGGGCTTTTCCCTAACTAGATAAAAACAAGTCTGCCTGAGTGGAGGGAGTAATTTCTTGTTTTCTTTTTAAAAATGCTCAGCAATATACCTTTTCTTTACTCTGTATATGAAGATCACAACACTGAAAATTGCTTTCTAGTCTGTTGACTGTCTATAGCTGATGACTTGAATGTAGAAGTAACACTCACTAAGCTCCCTGACTTTTTGTAAAGTACCTTCGTGTGCTCTGACTCTAGAGATTTCTCAGATTCAAGATATACAACTTTCATCTGAATAGAATATAGAGTTTGAGAAAATGAATGTCAGCTGAAAAAGATAAAAAAATGATCAGTTTTGTAAATCGGGGTGCTATTTTAGAAATTACTTAAAATATTAGAGAGAGCATCTATGCAAATACCAGACATCTAACTAACATTTTAATTTTGTTGTAGGTTATGGTCTGGTACACAGTAGTCTGTGTGTTCAACTAGAATTAAGACTTGAGATATGGGTACGAACTTTTAACTTTTTACTCAATTCCTATATGCCAAAAGTGAGTTTTTTTTTTTTCTGACATTTTGTCATTAGAGATGAGACATCATCTCACTTTTCCAGATTTGGATTTGCTGGTTGAGAACAGGATGTGACTGAAGTTAGAGTAGCAGATTCATGCATATAAAAGAGCTAACTTCATTCTATTCCACAATCTTGAACTACAGGCTTTTTCTCAGTCTTGCAAGTAAGTCCCCTTGGCCATAAGGAGGAGCAGTTGAGAGAATCAATGAAAAACCCCAAATGCCTTTTGATGATATAATATCAAATACAAAGCTCTCCAATAATTACCTATTCAAATAGAATCACATATCATTTACATCTTATGATTTAGGATAAATTACCCTGCTTACATGTAACAATAGATAATCTATCAGTCAGGTGTCTTTAAGAAGTAAGTCTTGGTAACATGATACTATTTACTTGGAAACAAACCCATATTATTATCATCAATTATTATTATCTCCTCCCTAATTCAAGTGAGTTTACAAACTGATGCTGCAAACACTCCTTCCTTGTGTCCAAAAGCTGCTGTTGTCTATTTAGGTGCCTTACAAATTCCATGGTTTCGATAATCTCTTGTGCCTGACTTATGTGATTATCATGAAAAAATATACCCCTTGCATGCCTCCACTGTTAGATTGGGAGCACTTCAGTAATTAGACTAGAAACCCCAGGAGCACAGGAACTTCCTGTCTTATTTATGGATTTATTCCTAGGACCTAGCACATAGACACTAAGTAAATTTTTGTTGAATAAAGGGAAAAGACCTTGTCTTACTCATCAGTTTCGAATGATGTTTGGAATATAGCAGATACTCAGAAATATTGTTTGAATGGATTTACTGATAACTATCACAAGGTAATGGTATGCTTTTTCTAACTTCATCTTACATATGAGTATACCAAAAGGTAGTTTCCAGTTACACAATTGATCATTAGTTTCTAATTATATTACAGATTCAATTCAATTCAGTTTACTCTTTTACTTTTGCTTTGACCCTGATAATTTCTAAAACCTAAGTAAGATTATCAATATCATTATTTAAAAGGAGTTTCTGTGATAAAGCCATTGTTTCCTCCTCACAAATTACTTGTTAATAACAAAAGGAAAAATAGTAACTATGCAGTGGAGACACTAAATAACCCCTTAAGCCAGTGATGAAGATTAATATCAAATAGACATCGCATGCCTCTGGATGTGATACCCTGTGAAAGATACCAGTTCTTTTAAATATGCTGTCAATATTTTTTTATTATCCCAATAGAAATGGAAAGTCATTCACTCAGGCCCATGCAGTAACTTTTAATGATTGCCTGTTATGTGCCAGCTACTGTGCTAGATGGTGGCAAAACAAAGGGGAATATGTTTATTGAGGAAATTGAGACTAATGGGAGAGTCAGATATTTAATCAGAATGAGGAGAAATTAGTTATCTGTGGGAGCTAGTTTCACAGGAGTCACATCTGAGGTGGATCCTGAAGGCTGGAATAAGAGTTCTCCAGATGGAGAGGAAGGATATCTCCAGGCAGGAGGAGCAGCATGTGTAAAGGAACAAAGCCTTGAAAAATTCAATAATCATGTCTAATTTTATGCCAGATGTAGTTCAGAGGCATTAAAACTGAGTTCAGCTACTTAAAAATACTTTCACTATGAAATATTACACGCATAATAAAAGTGCATAAAACAACTATCAGCTTATTGAATTATTATGAAGAAAATATGCATGTAACAATCATTGAGGTCAAAATCTACAAAATGTCCGGTAACCCCAAAGTCAGTACCCCTCCATTCAATACCACTTCTCTTCCTCCAAAGGTAACTATTCTTCTATTATTTTAACAGTTGCTTTAGAGTTAATAGAAGGTAGACTTTTCATAGTCTACCTTCTAGTGATATACCACTTTGCATGTGGTATAAGACACTATTCTGATTTATCCATGTCTTTACATTTATTTAGTTTGAGATGGAGCTTGCTCTGCCACCCAGTCTGGAGTACAGTGGCGCAATTTCAGCTCACTGCAACCTCCGCCTCCTGGGTTCGAGCCATTCTCCTGCCTCAACCTCTGGAGTAGCTGAGATTACAGGCACCCACCACCATCTCCCTGGCTAATTTTTGTATTTTTAGTAGAGACAGAGTTTCATCATGTTGGCCAGGTTGGTTGTGAACTCCTGAACTCAAGTGATCCACCTGCCTCAGCCTCCCAAAGTGTTGGGATTACAGGTGTAAGCCACCGTGCTCGGCCCAATTCATGTCTTTACTATTTAGAAATGCATTTCTATGCAAATCAAAACCACAATGAGATACCATCTCACACCATTTAGAATTGTGATCATTAAAAAGTCAGGAAACAACAGATGCTGGAGGATGTAGAGAAATAGGAATGCTTTTACACTGTTGGTGGGAGTGTAAATTAGTACAACCATTGTGTAAGACAGTGTGGTGATTCCTCAAGGATCTAAAACTAGAAATACCATTTGACCCAGCAATCCCATATACCCAAAGGATTATAAATCATTCTACTATAAAGACAAATCCACACCTATGTTTATTGTGGCACTATTCACAATAGCAAAGACTTGGAACCAACCCAAATGCCTATCAGTGTTAGATCAGATAAAGAAAATGTGGCACATATACACCATGGAATACCATGCAGCCATAAAGAGAATGAGTTNATCATTAAAAAGTCAGGAAACAACAGATGCTGGAGGATGTAGAGAAATAGGAATGCTTTTACACTGTTGGTGGGAGTGTAAATTAGTACAACCATTGTGTAAGACAGTGTGGTGATTCCTCAAGGATCTAAAACTAGAAATACCATTTGACCCAGCAATCCCATATACCCAAAGGATTATAAATCATTCTACTATAAAGACAAATCCACACCTATGTTTATTGTGGCACTATTCACAATAGCAAAGACTTGGAACCAACCCAAATGCCTATCAGTGTTAGATCAGATAAAGAAAATGTGGCACATATACACCATGGAATACCATGCAGCCATAAAGAGAATGAGTTCATGTCCTTTGCAGGGACATGGATGAAGCTGGAAACCATCATTCTCAGCAAACTAACACAGAAACAGAAAACCAAACACTGCATGTTCTCGCTCATAAGTGGGAGTTGAACAATGAGAACCGATGGGCACAGGGAGGTGAACATCACATACTGGGGCCTGTCAGGAGGTGGAGGGCAAGGGGAGGGATAGCATTAGGAGAAATACCCAATGTTGATGATGGGTTGATGGGTGCAGCAAACCACCATGGCATATGTATACCTACATAACAAACCTGCATGTTCTGCACATGTATCCCAGAAGTTAAAGTATAATTTTAAAAAATGCATTTCTAAACACTATTTACTTAAAAATTTTAACAGGTGTAAAATATACAGAGAATTATGCACAATCACATATGACAGCTCAATGATTTACCATAAAAGAAACATAGCACCATCACACAGCTATTGGAGTAGAACATCAACAATTGCCCAGAAGCATTTCTTGTGATCTTTTCCAATCAATTACTGCCACTGTCTTCTTCCTCACAGGAATAAAACCATTCATTAGTTTTGTGGAATCATATAGTCTATGTGTAGAATTATACATTATCTGTATATTTTGTGTTTAAGTTCTTTTATTCCACATTGTTTTTTTTGATTTCATCTATTGTTTTGTGTAGCCATACTCTTGCATTTTCACTGATCATATTCCAGTGTATAAACTTAACGTAATTCATCCATTCAGTTGATGAACGTTTGAATTGCTAAAAAGGTTTTGGATGTCACGAATAAAGCTTCTGTCAAGGTTATTGTACCTGTTTTTTGGTGTTTATGTGCATACATTTCTGGTGTGACATATACCTTAGGAGTAAAATTACTGGGTCAAAAGACAGTGGCATCTTCAAATTTAGTAGATAATGTCAAAACAGTTTTGTACACTCTCATCAGCAATTTATGAGTGTTCCCATTGCTCCACACCCTCTCAATGGGAATTCCAAATCAGCATTTGGAATTGTCTTTACTTTTAGCCATTCTGCTGGGTGTACAGTGGTATCTCATTGTGATTTTAATTTCCATTTTTTTGTTAGTATTAACATATTTTCATATTTTTTAACTTACAGAAAATGTTAAACATATGCAAAATAAACATAATGGTATAATAAATCTTCCTGTACTTATCACACAGCTTCAACTGTTATCAACATTCTGCCATTCATTTTTTTTTTGAGATGGAGTCTCGCTCTGTCGCCCAGGCTGGAGTGCAGTGGCGCCATCTCGGCTCACTGCAAGCTCTGCCTCCCGGGTTCAACGCCATTCTCCTGCCTCAGTCTCCCGGTAGCTGGAACCACAGGCACCCACCACCACGCCTGGCTATTTTTTTTTTTTTTTTTTTTATTTTAGTAGAGACAGGGTTTCACTGTGTTAGCCAGATGGTCTCGATCTCCTGACCTTGTGATCCTCCCACCTCGGCTTCCCAAAGTGCTGGGATTACAGGCGTGAGCCACCGTGCCTGGTCAACATTCTGCCATTCTTGTATCATCTATATAGCCACTCATATCCACTTCCACTCTATTACTTTTTACATTTTTAAAGCTAAATTTGCATACATTGAAAAATGTTAGTGGTCCAGTTTTAACAAACGGATACACTTATGTAATCAACAGCTCTATTATCTTCCCCTAAAATTCCCCTGTGTCCCATACTCCCTCCCCACCCCGTTTAATTAATTTTTGCTTTGTTGAATTTCTGCACAGGGTAAGAAATCTAGTGTGTTGGAAACACAAAGTGTGTGAGGTTATGGCAGGACCAGGTATAATAGTATTTTTTTGTGTACTGTATTTTAGATCCTGCTGAGTGCTTTTTTCATTAACTGATTTCTCAAGAGAGGGTCTCACTAGAGTCATAAAACTTGTGATGGAGATAGGATGCTCAGATTTTTTCTGACTCCAAAATACAATCTTTGTACTAATGCTTTTTGTTGATTTGACTTATTAGTCTATGCAGTTGGCTGTCAAAAGGGATTTTGAAACGCAGAGTAACGTCGGGTTTGTTTGGACTATAATTCTGTTGATAGTGTGGAATATTGGAGTGAGGCTGAGATCAGTGGTAGTAAGAGCACAGAGGTGTTTATGGCAATGGTTCAGAGGTGAGGTTTGGGACTAGAAGACTGATGGTGCATATGGAGAGAGGAAACTGTATTTCTTAGGTCTTTCTGAAGTATAACCAATAGCTTATGGTTCCAGGTTAGGTGTTGGGGATAAGTGAGAAGAGAAACCTTGTAAACAGGTAATTCATTACTTTGCATCTTTCCAGATGCTCCTCTCTATAACTCCAAGGCTTCTATCTTTGGTGCCCAAACCGATAGCAACACTGTTATTAAAATCTGGAAGAGGAAGAACAGGTTTGGTGAGAAGATAAATTCAGTTTTGGTCTGGCTAATTTTGACATGCCTGGGGAAATTTAGATGGTCTGCCTTACGGGCAGTTACAAATAGAATTGAGAGGCTCTAGAAACAGGTCTGACCAGGAGATAAAACTTTAGGAATCATCAGAATATGTATGTAACTGGAAGCACAGGCCCTGGACTCAGATAGATTTAGGTTTAAAGATCTAGGTCTAGCTCAGACACCCATTGTTTCCTTATTGGTAAAATGGGATAATATCTAACCCAGGATCTTTGTAAGGATTTGATGGAAAAATAAACAGCACTTAGCATGTTGTTTGAGTTCAGTAAGTGACAAAATTATCATTAGCTATTAGATTGCAATACAGCTAATATTTTTATTATTATTGTAATAGCTAACTTACTATAACAAAAACCCTTTTTTCCCCATGGAATTCGCTTAAATGCTACATGAAATGCATTTAAATGAAAGATCTGTAAGATATGGTTTGATAGCCACAAGGCAGCATGGTACATGCATCATTGTGTCATTTGGTCGGCAAGACCTATGAGTGCCTTTAGCACAGGGAATGGAAGATACGAAGCTATGTCAGCAGTTCTCCAGTAGGCAGCTTACCTCCAGGGTAGCAACCCAGTTATATCTACTCCCCACCCTCCTTAAAACAAGCATTTTAGGGAAAGGATTATCTTCATTTTTCATGTTATGTTGTTTGCAAAATACTTAGGTGTTATGTTCTACATAATTGATAACAGATCAACAATTTAATATTTGTCCTTCTAAATCAATTTTTCCATGACCTTTCTACAATCTCAGACTCTATCTTGGCTCATAATTTGATTTCTGCATCATTTTGGATTTAGTTATGTGTGGTAAAATGCCACATCATAATCAAAGCTGTCAAAATCTGGACCAGAGTACACAGGTCCTTTAGGAACTATAATTGCTTCTAGATGTTAGGTTCTTATGCTGTGTTTTAGTGGGATCTGCTTAGAATAGATGGAAAACTAAGAATGAATCTTAAAACATTTGATGAGAAAAACAAGTTCAGCAAGAAAACTTAAGGAATCACCAAAATGTATTTATAGGCCACCAGACTGACTCAGTCAGTTGTAAGAATAAGTCTGACTAGTGTTTCCTTGTTTTACTGTTCTTAAAAAAGCATTAAAAAAAATCAGCAGCTTTAATTAGCTAGTATTATTTTCAAAATAATTATATATTGTGAGAGATTAAATGTGAAAATCATCACAATAATTCTTCCTATTCCTGAATGCATATCCTTTTGCAATTTGATTTTGCTGCTTCGGCAAGTCTGAGTGTCTACTTCCTGAATTTAGGCTGGCTCTTTGACTTGACTAACAAAATGTAGTGAAAGTGTTGTCATATAAATTCTGAACTGAGGGCCTCAAGAAATCTTGTAATTTCTACTCTCTACTGGCTTGGCATGCTGCCACTGTATGAGGAAACCCAGGCTAGTCTCCTTGAGGTTGAAAGGCTACAAGAAGAGAGGTCCAGCCAACAGCCAACACCAAATACCATGTGACTGTACCCAGTCAAGCCGCTAGATGATGGTAGCATCTACGTGGGTCACCCTAGACAAGGCCAGCCCAAATTATTTATCTTCAGAATTGAGAGCACATAAAATGACTTTAAGCTACCAATTCTGGGTGGCTATACAGCAATAATGTACTGTATATGTGTATGTTTGAGAGAGAGAGAGAGTGTTCTCACACCTTGAGGACGAGAGAATTTTAAAGTATCAAATGGATTTACATTAACGATTACAATGTACTTCTACACTTTTAGGATAAAAAAGTAATGTGTCACCTAGGTTGCTGCAGTGAACAATGAAAGGGAAGGCAGATCATTGTTTTGGGATGGTTTGTGTGCATTGTTTTTAGAGGTAGGGTGATAATTCCAGATGATGTCTAAGGTTCCCTTAAGCTCTAGAGCCCTGTGAAATTTCAATTAAATTCTTGTAATTTAGCAACTCATTTCCACTTCATGAACTTGCACATAGCATTTTAATACGCAATACCTTTCACAACTGGCAGGATCTACTGGCTTGTCTTTCACATACAATGTGAACCAAAACAGCTATGGCATAGTGAAGGTAGCATAGTATAGACAGTACAGTGTGATGGCTAAGTTCACGAGTTCCAGAGCTAAACTGCTTGCGGTCAAATGATGGCTCAGCTACCTATCAGCTGTAACCTTGGTGTATTAGTCCATTCTCACATTGCTATAAGGAAATACCTGAGACTGGGTAGTTTATAAAGAAAAGAGGTTTAATTGACTCACAGTTCTGCATGGCTGGGGAGGCCTCACTTACAATCATGGCAGAAAGCACCTCTTCACAGGGCAGCAGGAGAGAGAATGAGTGCCAGCAGGGGAAATGCCACATGCTTATAAAACCATCAGATCTCATGAGAACTCACTAGCAGGAGAACAGCATGAGGGAAACCACCTCCATGATTCAGTTACCTCTCACTGAGTCCCTCCCACAACACGTGGGGATTACAGGGACTACAATTCAAGATGAGATTTGGGTGGGAACACAGACAAATCATACCACTTGTTAAGTCATCTAAACTCTCTTTACCCCAGTTTTCCCACCTGTAGAATGGAAGGATAGCAACACCTCATTAAATTGTTGATAGGATTAAATGAGCTAATATTGAGTTTAAAACATATTAACTACTCAATACATGTCAAATAGTAGTACTGTTAATTATAGTAGGGAGTAATCTAGGTCCTGACCCCAAGTTCCTACTGACTGGCACATTACTTAATCTCTCTGGGTCTCAATTTTTGATTCTTTCTTTCTTTTCTTTTTTTTTTTGAGACGGAGTCTCACTCTGTTGCCAGGCTGGAATGCGATGGCATGATCTCGGCTCACTGCAACCTCCGCCTCCGGGGTTCAAGCGGATTATTTCATTTTTATAGATATGTTTAATATTTGTTTTACCCACACGCACATTTAATCTTGACTCTAATTCTAATCTTTCAAAGATTGTCTAAACTTACTCTGTTAGCAAGCAATTTTGAGGACTCTCTAGTACTGATCACTTTGCATTAGAATATAACACTACATTTGCTCACGAAACATACTGTTGTGTTTTTTTTTTTCTCACACCTGGTCAGCAAACAACTGATATATCTGAAGCAAAGCTTTTTCAGGGTTAGGGCAATTTAGACTTGCATATTCATTTTTAAGCCTATGACAAATATGTTTATTAAAAGTAGGAAAAGATCCTCTGAAAATGCAGAAAATATTTTACCTCACATTTTACCACTCAAAGATCTCCAATATAGATATTTTTATGTTTCTTTCCGTCTTTTTTCACTGCATTTTTTGGAGTGACATTGCGCTTTATTATTGTATACCGTTTTTCATATGATTACAGCCTTCTTACTGCGTTTCAAAATCAATTCTTCTCCTTATTAAAGTTTTATATACTTAATTTACAAGTTTTGCAAAGTATACAGAAGAATAAAGAAAATAAAAATCGTTCATAATTGCACTGTTACAGCCCACTGTTAAAGTATCACACTTCAAAATACTTCCTTTTTGTTGCTTAAGCATATCCTTTACAACCAAATTTTATACAAAACGTGATTTTTATTGGTTGCATAACAAACACTATCACAGAAGTTATCATAACTTATTTTACATTAATTTATGAACTGTGGCATTTCATATTTTAGTTTCACGTTAAGTGATGCCTCTCGACTATTGGACCGATATATATGATCATACCGCTTATGGGACTGGTTAATGTGTGTTTAAGATCATCTTTCTATCCCTTTCTTGTCATCCCCTATAATCAAACTGCTGCAATCCCCGGAGACCTAATGCAAACGCTTCACCTCCTGGACCCAAGCCATCCACCACCGTCCCCCACCCTCTGCCTCAGCCTCTCATGTAGCTGGGACCACAGGCACGCGCCATCCTGCCCGGCTTTTTTTTTTTTTAAATTTGGTTGAGAGGGGGTTTTGCCATGTTGCCAGGCTGGTCTTTAACTCCTGGGCTTAAGCGATCCTCCCGCTTTGACCTCCCGAAGTGCTGGGATGACAAGCACCAGCCACTGCGCCTGGTTTTTAAAGTAACAAATGTATTAATTTACAAACTTTCCTTTGGATTTTGAAAACTAAACTTTTTCTCTTCTAAACAAAGTCTATCTACTAAACTTCAGTTTTTCTAGGACCCCGCACAATGGCAGCTTAAGTTGGACCAACTGGAAAGGTTTTCAGTGGATCTTGGGGAAGATCGGAGATAAGGCGAATGGGCTTTATTCTCTTAAAATTTCCTGACCGACAGTGGACACATATTTGCTTGATGTCACCAAGAGCAAGAATTAGGTTCCAGGAGCTGGGAGGAAAACGACGGGGGCGGTTCCCTCGCCCCCAAGAAGCGGTCCTCGGTTGGCAGAATTTGACAGATGACTGGGATCTTCGGGGATTTTCCAAGCAGGATACGGGCGCAGAAGAGGAGGGAAAGGGCGTGAGCTAACGTGACCCAACTCCACTTTCAGGTTTGAGAAGCGGAGCTGCCGGGATAAATACCCATCTGCTACCAATAGATGCTTTCCCTCCCTTGGGCCTGATAAAACAACCCCCAAGTTCCGGGAGGCACGCTTCGAAAATTGTTGGCAAGAAAAAAATAAGTTCAACTTTTGCCATTTAGCAATGCACTGACAGCCTTTTGGGGATCATCACTACTTACGGCTCATACATCTGCTCACCGCTTCCTAACCCCTCTCCTAACCCTCCCCGAGTTTCAGTTCCACGGAACAGAGAACGCCGAGAGCAACAGTTTGGTGGCGGAGCAACCCGTCTCCGTGGGCGCGCACGCCGCACCGCAAACCTCACACCTCACCCTGGGCTTCGGCTCTCGGTCGGCCCGAGACTCCGGCCGCGGCCCTGGTGTCCCCTGCCCCGGTTTCCTCCTTTTGGACACGGCCCTCGCCCCCGCGGACCCTGTCCCCTCCCCACCGGCGGCAGCGGGTACAGCGCGTCGCCTCCGCACAAGCGGGGGCGCCAACCGGGCGCATGCGCGCGGCGCTCCCGGGCGTGCCGGCCACACTACCCCCACCCACTCAGTGAGCTTGTCACTTCCTGCCCTCGCCCCATCTCCGTCCGGGGTCAGTCAGTCGCTCCCTGTCGCTGCCGGAGAGTCTCTGCTTCCCCCTTCCTACGCGCTCCGCGGCGGTAGCTCGGGCTCTCCGGAGGAGTGGACGACAGAGAAAAAGAGAGACTGACTTAATAAAGTTTCCTGAAACAACAACTACCACCGAAAAGGCCCAAGGTGGGGGGAGATCCCCATTCTTCCCCGCCCCTCTCCTAAAGCCTGAGGGACCGTTGCAGGTGGAGCGGCGCTGGAAGGACCCGGGCTGCGGCGGCAGCCGTTGCCCCAGCGAGGGGAGCCTCAGGTCCTACCCGCTCCGGTTCCGGCTCCTTCGGTGGCGGCGGCGCCTGCTGCCGGGCGGTTCCTCCTGTCAACTGCCTCCGCCCGCGCGCCACCCGCCTAGCCACACAGCGCGGAGGACGCCGTAAGCCGCCGCCGCCGCAGTCGCCTCGGCCCGCGGAGGGACGTGGTGAGCTGTGGCGCTTCCGCGTCAGCGCCGGCGGGGACTCTTTGGGAACGCGTCGGGCCCGAGTCCCGGTTCCCTCGCGTGGTCAGCAGAGGCTGCGCCAGGTGGGGCCCGCAGCCGCCTCCCACGCCAGGCTGTCCCCGCGGCTGCCCGGCCTGCCTGCCTTCCTTCCGCCCGCCGGCCCGCCCTAGGAGTTGAGTAAGTTGGGCGCACTTGGTTGTGGGAACGGGGTCTCCGCCAGGGAGACCCCAACGCACGTGCGTAGCGGGAGGGCGCGGCGTGAGCCCGCAGTCGGCGGGAGCGGCACCTCCGTAGTCCCAGAGCCCGGCGGTCCCCGCCGCGCTCCGCGCTCCTTCTCCGCGCGCCTGCCCGGGACGGCGAGGCCGCAGCCGCCCGCGCAGCTGGCCAGGCCTTCGCCCTGCGCTGCGCACCCGAGGCTGCGTTTCCGGGTAGGGCGATGAACCTGTGTAGGGTGTTTGGGCTGCAGGAGGGTTTGTGCGTCTTTCTGTTTTCTTTTCGAGAGGGAGGTGCGGGTCCGTGGAGGGAAAACGGATGGCTTATGGTGGGAACGTATCTGGAAAATGCAACCAGTACCCCCCAGGAAGTTCAGGGCGAGTGACGGGTTTGTGCTTCTTTCAACAGCCACGCCGCAATGAAGAGCTTCTTACAGTGAAAGGAAAGTAGGTCGAGTCCACTGAAAATGCCTTTAAGGGACAAATACTGTCAGACTGACCACCATCATCACGGATGCTGTGAACCAGGTAGACCCCTCTTCGTCCCCAGTTGCTTTGCCCTCCATCAGAGCCACTCTGCCTTCTCTTTCTTTCTAGTTTTTTTTCCCTCCTGCCCCAGTAGTTATTCTTAGGCAGGCTATAATATTCCCCAGCATAAGCCAGTTATGAAGCTAAAAGCTTGTACAAACAAGAGGTCTCCCCTGCTTGATCCCTTAAAAAAAGTACTACAAGTGTCACCTTAAATCATTTCCACAAGATCAGTCGCTCAGTCTTTTTTCTTTCTCTTTCAAGGCATCCTCCAGTTAATATACTCCTATGGTCTGTAAGTGTTTAAAACTGAGGAGAAAGGAAAACGTAGAATACTAGATTTATTGTCCTGAAATTGTTTCACTGAAACTTTAAAATTAAAAGTTTCTTAGGCATTTTATTAACAAGTAGTTCGGAAAGTCTAAAAGTGAGTTTAGTTTGGGTTTTAAAAAGTTTGTTGGAACTCATTGGGAGAATCAGGTTTTGCTAAGTGCAACCTTTAAACAAAATTTCTGGCAGAACATATTATTATTGCAAAATAAAAGAGAAATCTCTTTTTTTATTTGGGTTAGAATACATTACTAGATTTCCAGGGTATTTTATGTAAATGAAAACTTCGCTTTAGTTGAATTTATCATGTGAAACAAGTTGTTTTTTCGGCAGTCTCATAGGAGTACTAGCAAACTTCTAATTTTGATAAACTTGATATTACTGTTGACAAGTTTTTTCTACCTAGAACTTTGATATGCTTTATGGCAATCATTAAAAGGTATAACTTAAAAGGGAATCATTGAATGCATACCATCACTAAATCAAATAAAGACTGTGCTCTCCTAGTTTAAAGGCAGATGTTTATCATTACTTTTGACCTAAAAGTTATCAGATTTTTAATACATTTGCTTGCTTTTTGTTGGAATATTTTAGCTTCACTTATATGCTTGGATTTTATCACAGTAGAGTTCATTTTAGGTAATTTTCTGATTAATGGAAAAAAATATCAGTAGAAGGGAAGAGCTTCCTTTTTAAGAAAACTTTGCTGCAGATGAGGATAAAATTCGTACTGCAACCCTATCTCTACTGTACTTTGCTGAGATCAGTTATAACTTACCTCTACTAATAAAACAGGCAATCCTTGGATGGGATCCAGTTTCTTTTGAACTGCTTTAACGTGTTTAACTTTCAGGACCCTTTCACACTGCATATTTTGTGTATTTGAACTGCAGATATATCACTTATGGTTTACTGATGTTGAATGGAGTTTGCTAGTTTTGAACTATACAGATGTGAATGCCATTTAACCTCATATTCCACTGACCTTTTCGTCTAGATTTTTTTTTCTTTTTTCTGAGAACACTTCTAATCATTGAAATTGAATTAGTTAATGAAACCATCTTATTTAGGAAGAAATTTATTTGATCATTCATTTCTTTAACAAATTGTTATTGAACACCCGTTGAGAGCTAGGCACTGTCGAAGGCAATGGGGATATCAGTGGTGAACCAGACAGATAAGGTCCTTTTTTTATAAAATGTTTGAGTGGGAAGAGTTAGACATAAAGAAGTAAACAAAGAAGCTAATTTGTGATTATACCTTTTTTAGTATGTTCTGGTAGTGGAAGTTTTCTGAAGACTTTAATGTCTTTTAAAGATATTTTCTAGACTTGAACTTTTAATGTGTATTGAAATGTTTTGCTTTTTTTTTTTTTTCTCCCCAACTAGCAGGAACTCGGATAAAATTGTATTAGTTTAAAATTTTCATCATCTTTTACTAGAAACTTTTTCCATGCAGGTTAATTCTCAGACTTATCACATCAACAGTAGTTACTGTTTCCTTGCCTTCTTAACTTGAATCAAACTTTCTGAGAATTTTGTTGAATGAAAAGCTAGAAGTTTGTTAACTTATAGGGTAGTTCACTGTCATTATTTCAGGGGAAGGCATATGCTGAGTGGGTAGGATATTTCCACAACTGAAAGAAATACGTTGTAGTGTGATAGCTTTTAAAAGAACATGTCCACAGATGGAGGGAAGATGACATAATGTTTAATAAAAATCTGTCCACATTTGGATTATGAATACTGGGTGAGTCTCCAGAGGAGATCAGTATATTCCTGATGAGGCCATTCTGCCTTGAAGAGATAGGTCAATTTATAGTGAAGGGTGGCACTATAACTCTGACGGTGTATGTTTTCTTAGTTATGTTTTAAGATTTTATTAATAGAAATTTCCAAACCTTCAAAACTAGATGATATGAGGAACTTGATGTAACCATCACACAACTCCATCAGTTGTTGTTACATGGACAATCTCTTTTCTTCTATGTTCTTTCCTCCCCTCCTCCCCCAATCACACTCTCTACCTTCCACCTACTCTCTCTCCCCCTAGTATTTGTAAGCAAGTCCCACACGTCGTAAGTAGAAGAATCTTTTAAGGGCCTTGTTTTAAGGGAGGAGAGACTCTTACAAAAGTCAGTGTTACATTCTGGGAAGTGTGTTTTTGAAAGAGTATAAGGAAAAATGTTCTGAGGATTTGGGTTGTTTGGTTGGAGAAAGTTTGTTTTTTTTTCCCTAAATGGTCATGTAACCTGGGTGGGTCTGATCTTGGGAGGATGATAGGATATGTAAGAAGCAATTTTATAAAGTATTAATATAATAAAGTTTTCTAGAGTTGAGTATGTTTTCAAGTGAAGGAAGAATTGTTTCTTTAGAGTGGGAGCTACACAGATGTGTATTACCAAGTGGTTGTGTCCAGGCACAGCTAAGCTAATCCCGGGCTTATTTTGAATGTTATCTCAGGATGTGTATGTGTTCTGGTGGTAGTAGTGTTCTGAGGGTGATGGGTAAGAATATTTTGCTTTAGCTTTAAAATGAGGTACTGTCATGTGGAAGTGGAAGTTGGTGTATTTTATATAGAAGGTTTTCTGGAACACATTTGTAAATGAAGGAGGTCTAAGGAGAAGAGTATGTTTTTCCCAGTATCCATCCCTAATTTATTTCGGTTTTTTCATTCTCCAATTCTAGAATTCTTGTAACTGATAGAGGGAGACTTTGAAGCATTTAGTTTTTTACATTTGTGTGGGTTTTCACCCTCTTTTTTGTAGTTATCATTTCTTTTTTGTAAGTAGTTACCAGTTGCTATAATGTACAAATAGGAGAAATCAATTTATTCAAGTAGATGATACTGGTCTGTTTACAAACTTCTGTTTTCCTAAGAGGTTTAATTCTCTTTGATTTTGAAAAAAGATTTTTTAGTTTTTGTTGTCAGGAAAGCAACTGATGGATGCATGTTGATGATAGTGATGGTAGAATGTTTATTGAGCACTTCCTATGTCCCAGGTTCTGTTTTAAGCAGTTGACCTGCAGTAGCTTATTTAACCCCTATACAACCCTGTAATTTAAGTACTTCGAAAATCTCTATTTTAAATCTGAGAAAAGAGAAATCAGAGAGTTTAATTTGCCCTAATTGTATCTAGTAAATGGCAGAAAAAGAATTTAAACACAGACAGTCCAGGTCTGGATTCTTGTGTTCTTAATCACTGCAGTTAGTGCCAATGTCAGACATTCTCAAAATGAGTGTGTGTGTGTGTGTGTGTGTTCTTAATTAATCAAAAATACACCTAAATTAATTAATTAATTAATTTAGAGATTTGCTGTGTTGCCCAGGCTGGAGTGCAGTGGCATGATCACAGCTCACTGCAACCTCTCTGCCTCCCGGGCTCAAGCGATCCTCCCAGCTCAGCCTCCCAAGTAGCTGGGAGTACAGGCATGAGCCACCACACCTGGCTAAGTTTTGTATTTTTTGTGGAGATGGGGTCTTGCCATTTTGCCGGGCTGGTCTTGAACTGCTGGGCTCAAGTAATCCTCCTCCCTCAGCCTCCCAAAGTGCTGGGATTACAGGCCTGAGCCACTGCACCAGGCCACGTGTCTCTTAAAATTGGGGAAAATTTGTTTGATGAAATGAGTTGGTCCAAAACATCATTCTTCTTGTTTGTGTACACTGAGCACTAAATTTGAAGCATAAAGGAGAATCTAAGCCTGTATCTATATACATAATACAGTAGGCTAGTTTAGCCCCCTTATCAGAAAGCTAAGTACTGTCCAAGACTAAACCCTGAAGCAAGAGTAGCACACATTGTTGGAATGACCCTTCATTTCTCCTCACCCTAAGTGGATGATCCTGCGTTACAATGGTCATAGTTGAGTACAACATTATAGCATATTTAAAAAAGAGATAATTAAAATGGTCAGTTTTTCTCTATCACAACCGTCTCTATTTGATAGCTGATGAAGAAACCCAGTTTTCCTTTTCTTTTGCCTTTATTCATATTACTGTAATTTATTATGTATCTATACTACTAATCTGAGAATCTTGGGAATTAGGGATATATAAACCTCTTTATGTAAAATGAAATTTTAATTTTAAAATGGAAAGATTATTTTACTTATTGTAAAATGTGTCCTTTCTAAAATGCATACTTCTAAAACCAGACTCTGAGGCAGCATTGAAGTGTGAGGCAGAAAGCAAACATTATCCCTGAAAATCCACCCTAACAGCATTTGTACATATATACAAATATATATTAAATTTATATATTTCTGCATGTACCTATGTACTAATGTAAATAGGATCATATTCTATAACCTGTGTTTGTTGCTTAACAATTATTGCTATGCTTTGTTGTGAATACACATAGAACTAGCTCATCCTTTCTAACAGTCATGAAAAAGTCTGTTTCATGGACATTTCATAGTTTGTTTAATCTGGTCACTATTAAGAGACTTTTAAGTTGTTTGAAATTTCTCTCAATTATATACAGTGCTGCAGAGCACTACAGTGAACATTATTCTGCATCCATCATTGTGCACTTGTTCAGTTATTTCTTTAGGCAGTGATTTTTGACATTTTGCTCATAAATATCCAGAGTTATACCAGATTATCCAAAGGATTTTGGAATGGTTAAGTGTGGCTAGGCCACCATTGCCTTAGAATTTTGATTAAATGTAGTGGTTCCTCTTTAAGGGGAATAAAAAGGCAAACATGAAGAATGTGTACTAAATAATACCAAAATAGTAAGGTCTTTGTATTGAAACCTAATATCTAGCCTTAAGTAGCCTTAATTTAGCCTTTAATGGAGAATAGTTTTAGTTTTTTTCTCCATTGTTTCATTTTGCCTTACAAAGATGATGGTTAATTATATGTATATCTACATATTATATATATGTGTGTGTGTGCGGGCACAAGTGTGATTATCCTTAATGTAATTGTAGAAAGCCATTGTTTTACTTTAATAGTAAATGATTTAAATAACCCTTTTTTTGTGGGGATTGGGGTGGGTGTTTGTCTTCCATGTAGTTTATATCCTGGAACCTGGAGATCCTCCTTTGTTACAGCAACCACTACAGACATCCAAATCTGGTATTCAACAAATAATTGAGTGCTTTCGATCAGGTATGAATGTTTTAGGATATATTTTCAATCTTCACATAGTAGTTAAAACTACCTAGAAGTCCTTAGAAGTAATTTTAAAAAACATTAAAATGTATATGTTGGCTTTCTTTATAGAATATTTAAAATTTTCATATTTTAAAAAAGTGGATGTATAAATACTGACTTGATCTAGAGATTATTCTTTAGTACTATATATGGTATATTAATTTTAAAATATATTTGTTTAGTATGATTTAAAGAGATATATTATGTGGTGTATTTTCTGGTAAAGCACAGTTCTTAAAGATCCATTGATATCTTGTGGCACGTTTTGTGTAAACTCTCAAAAGGCAGTAAATTATTCTGGGTGTTCATGAGCTTTGGTACAGTAGATTACTCAGAATGTCTGAGATGTCAGTTGTTCTAGATTAATTACCTTATTTATGTTTATGTGATTCGCCTTTTTCTCCCTAACCCTTGAGTTTGTGGAGTTTTGGTATCTTTAATAGAGCACAAGATAGAAGAAAGACAGTATTCCCGCCCTGGTATCTTCAGATACATTTGCTTAGATTTTATTTTCGTTAGCTGATAATAAGAATTAGTTTTATAATAAATATAATTGTGTAATTGCAATCCAGTGTTTTAAAATAGGTGTTACTTACAACGTGTAAAATGATTGGGAACTGTTAGCACCCCTGTGTTATCAGTAAGATGTTAGGTTGCTGTGATTCCTATAATCCACTTGGCCACCCCTTGTATATTTGGCTTCTCTGACATTGCAGACTATTCACTCAAATGTGAACAAGGAAATAAATATGACTGATGAACACTTAGAGGATTAGAATACCTCATCATTATTTTAAATCTTAACTACCTTAATGAAAAATCTCTGAGGTTCAAAGGAAAAAATGATTCATATGTAACTACTTGTTTTGTATTCATGAGAAATTTTTTGAGATGCTTGTTTCTAAATTGTTATAAAGGGGGAATCATACATTTGCTTTACTTTAGGATTCTAAAAAATAGAATCTAAATTAAAACATTTATTTTTTCTCTGACTCTCCAAAAGATCCATTTCTTAGACTTTTCATCTGTAGTACTCATGGCATTGCTTTTATCTATATTTAATTTAGGAAGTATTGAGTGTATACCAAGTGCCTATCCTTATATTGGATGGTGGTATAAACTATTTTAGGGATTTTTTTGTTGCTTGATTTTTACTTTTGATAATTGTGCTCGACTAACGGATAATTTATAGGTCAAATTTTCTTGTGATAAGTTCAATTAAAATAGAATTTTACTTATTAGGGACAGTATTTATATTTCTGGCTTAACAGAAAAAATTGTTTGTTTTAGCTACTTTTAGAATAGTGTTTTAAAGGGTTTTTTTGGTTCTTTCTCATACCATGGAAATGAGAGCAATAGCTTTTCATATTTAGTAATATTACTTGTTATAGGTTTATTTTTTAAAATTCTTAATTTGGAATTAATGAAGTTATACTGTATTAGTTTATTATAGTTTTTTTTTTATTAAGAAGTTAGAATTAGTTAAGTCGTAAGTGCTTTGACTTGTTAAAAAACTGTCTTTTCGACAAGAACCTGTACCCAAAATCTGTGTGGGTACAGAATTAAAAAAGATTTTGGAATCTTTTTTAGAAGGCTGATATTTAAAAATTAAATTAATTATTTTCTTATTGTGTTGTGATCATATCTGTTCTCTGTTTTCTGTCATATTTTTACTCCCTTAGCTAAAGAAGTGAGGCAGTGAAACAGGTAATTTGAAATGGTACAATTACAAAGCCATTTTATGTTGATGTTTTGAATTGCATTCCTTTTAAAATGATATCAGCAAATTTGCCTTTTGCGTTATGTTTTATTCAGGCAAATTCTGAAAATACTATTATTTTAATTTTCTGAGTACACAACAGTTTAAGTTAGAGGTGATTTAGAAATATGCTGAGTGGTACAAAGAAACTAATTTTGGATTAAAAAAAGAATTATTTTACTTCATTACTGTATCCTGTAACTAAGAAATTTTAATATCTTCAAGATAGTAATCTCTTGCATTTCTGATTAATCTAATATCTACTATGGTAACCCTTCTTTAGCACTAAGGCATTTAAGTTGATACTAAAACCTTGGGAGAATGGTACGGAAGTCTGGACTGTATAATTTGGGGACAAAGATCCCTTCTAGCTCTGAGGCTCTGTTCTTCCTATTCCACTCTACTCCCAAGTACACCCTCAATGACTCATCTATTTCTAGACTCTTTCCATTACAATTAGGTCACATACATTGCATTTAAAGAACTATCCTGGTGGTGCTAATATATCTTTGACAGATATTTGAAGATAGAACCCTGAAGTCCATGCTTCTGCTCTTGTTAACCTATAGAGTATAAATCAGTTAAGTCATAACAGGGTATAAATCAGGTTGAACAGTAGTAACATGTTAGGTTATCTACCTTTATCTTCAAGCTCAGATAGTTATCTTCAGCTGCTGTATCATCTCCTTTTATGTCTCACCTTCTGCCTACACTGGGCTGTCTATGACCAGGTATTAATTCCTATGTAAGCTGGAAGTTCATAAAAGGTTCTGTCTTATGAAGGAGTTGACTCATTTTTAATGTCCACCACTCCATGTGTGCTATACTGACTGCTTGACCGGTTTTAACCCATCCTGTTTGCCTGACACATGAGCTTTTGCTTTGAACTGTTTTCTTGGATTGAAATGACAAATTCTTATGGACTTCTGGTATCCCTTTATTAGTCTGCTTAACTTGCAAATTTAAATTAAATGGGATTTTCTTTTTATAATAAGTAATACATGTCTGTGATTTTAAATAGTAAAGTACAGAAGGGTATAGAGGAAAAAATAAGTTTCTGTACTATTCTGTTCTTCAGTTCCCCTTTGCTCAGGCAACACTGCTACATGGTTTATGTGTCTTCTTCCAGAGACCTTTTATACATATACAAACCTATATCCCTCATTTTCTTCTTAACACGAATGGTAGCTCACTCTGCATACTCTTGTGTACCTTTGCTTTATTAACTGTAGAGTCAACTATTGTTGATATCAGTCCATAGACAGATGCCTCATTTTTAAAGAAGCCTGTGTGTTTTGCAGCTACAGGTTTTCCTGTTGGAAATTCCTGATGATTGGCTGACTTGAGACCTGCTGTTTGCTCTGAACCACTGGTTTCTTGTGCTACCTTGACTGTGCCTTACCCTTTGTGTAGTCTTGCTTTGGCTGTGTTGTCCTGCTAGGATCATGTTTGTAATTTGATGTCTTCAAATTTCCCTCCTCTCTATAACACTTTCGGTTTATCTTCCTTCCTCTTTGACCTCTCTCCCCAAACCAAAACAAAATTTTAAATAGCAGATAAAAAGTGTACTACCTTTACATGTCTATTAAATGTCTTTTATGTGTTTATTAAATTGGTTTAGTTGAGTTCAGTATTCTTTCAGAATCTCTTAGTTGTCTGCTAGAGGCAAAGGAACTATGGAATGCCCCTATGGTTAGACAGAGAAAAATGGGGAAAAGAGAAGGATAATAATTTTGTCTGGTATTCAAGACAGGTCTTTAATATGAAGCTGACATCTTCTTTTTAAATTCTTGAAATATATAATATTGTAAGAAGAGAAATATATAATTTGTAGAAAAAAGATTCTACATGTAGAATATGTTAGAGCAGTACGTGCGGGGAACTCTTTTTTTGACTCAGGGAGGAATAAATTGTAACTTTAATAGTATGGTAATGAAAAATGAGAATTAGCTTCATGTGATGTTTGCTGTCATTATCTTTCTGAATTTGGGTTTGGTCATTTAACTTAGGCTTTTTTTTTTTTCTCCTTGAAACAACTTTAATTGCAATTAGTTTAATTTCTGACTGAATGGTGATACTTCAGTCCTGATTCTGAAGGCAAAGCGTAGGGTGGACATGATTTTTCTGAGGTACATGGGAGAGTGCAATACTTATGATGGCTTTTATTTTTTTGTTGTTACATAGCAGTTACAGGAAATTTAAAATGGGGCTAGTTTTTTTTTTTTTAATAAGAAAAAAGTAGATTTGGTTTTCCTTACATTCATTTTCAAAGCATGTCATCTGGTGTTACGTTCCCAAGACAACAGCTGTTTGTATTAGTCTGTGAGTTTCTCAGTGGGGGAAAGACTGTATCTTTCATATTTCCAGTGAGTAACAGTGTACCTGGTATTTAATTTGTGCTCAATAAGTGTTTGTTAGATTAAACTAAAAGATTCCCAAAGTAGGCGCTACCTTAAGATAATTTTATTCTACTTATAAGTTTATTGTGGTATGTGGCAGTGCTCTATAAGGAACACATATATATATTTTTAACCAACCCTTACAGGTGATAGTTTTAGGACAAAAGTTTCAATTTCTTAAGTTTTCTTTGTATCTTTGAATCCTTATGTTAAGGATGATCAGTAAGAAATTTCCTTCAGGAGTTGTGATGAGGAACGTACATTTATTTGCTTGCAGTGTTCGGATGATATTGTAATTAAGTGGTCATCCTAAAGAAGATTGAGTTTATGTTTGAGCCAATAGTAAGCAAGCAATATACCATTTAAGAAGCATTCTTTTCATCACTTAAAATGGGCATTGACCAAAATGTCAGTGCATTAAGAAAATGAAACCTTATCTTTGTCTAGCATAGAAGAGTTAGAATTAATGTTATCATATTGTAATGTGACTGCCATCCAACCTAATGTAAAGTTGAATACTGATTCCTTTTGAAAACATATTTTAAACATTTTCATCAGTACATGCAGTGCACTTGCTATTAAAGAATAACACAAGATAAACCCTTGATGAAGTTTAAGTAGTTTTTGTTGAGCACCTATTATGTGTGAAAATCTGGAATATACAGTCATTAATCTTTAGCTATCAAAAGCCTTTCCTTTGGAGGGCTGGATGTTTGAAAGGTACTGATCTATGTAAGCAGTAAGTGGTGATTTCTAAGATAATTTAAAACCCTAAGGCAAGAAAGAGAGCAATATAGGAAAAGAAGAAGGAAGTCAGCACGGCTGTCTGTTTCTCAACATCAAGAGCTGTGGAGGAACTTTATGTTGCTGTCTAGATGACCATGTCTGTTGTCTCAGGTGACAGGAAGTTTTAGCTATTGACAGAGGCACTTACAGTTGGCTGTGTCCAATTGTAAGTGAGCAGAGCAATCAGAAAATTGTAGCTGACTTTGAATAAAGTCATTCCGTCTCCATGGGGAAAAAAATAACAAAATCTTAAATGGTGACTGAAACTAAGGGAAAAACTTTTATTATCTCTGTTTGTGGACTGAGACACACCTTATTTTCTCATTTGTTAAATATATAAGTGGAATTAGAAAAGTTTTAAAGTCTCATTTTGACTTCTCAGTTAACATAGATTATAAAATCTTATTTTTAGAGAAGGTTTTTTTATACATAGAGCTCTATAGTATTTCATTTAGCAAATGTCAGTCATACATTATCCTGAGGGCTGGAGTAACGGTGAGCATCAGAGATATCTTCTCTGTTCTAATCTTCCAGTTTAATGGGGATATGGAAAAGTAATTAATTACAAAATTGTGGATAAGCTAGTATAGATGTCTAGGGTGCTATGAGAGTGTAGGTGAAGGATTTTTAACAAACAACAACAACAACAAAAAAAACAGAAGAAGTTGATTATTGAAGGCTTCCTGGAGGAAGTGACATCTATACTGGGATCTGAAGGATTATTAGAAGTGAATCAGATCAGGAAAGTGGGAGAACGTTATAGTCAGAGAGGATAA
This sequence comes from Rhinopithecus bieti, assembly GCF_001698545.2. NCBI lineage: Eukaryota > Metazoa > Chordata > Mammalia > Primates > Cercopithecidae > Rhinopithecus > Rhinopithecus bieti. The sequence goes on along the minus strand of NW_016805834.1, from coordinate 2,872,325 downwards.
AACATAGGTGAAGGCCTGAAAAGTGAGGGAAAGGGAACATTTGGTGTATCTGTGGACCTGAAAGAAATCTGGACTGCTTGGATCAACAATAACACATACTTTCTCTCCCTCTCTCTCTCTCTCTCTCTCTCTCTCTCTCTCTCTCTCTCTCTCTCTCTCTCTCTCTCTCTCTCTCTCTCTCTCTCTCTCTCTCTCTGTGTGGAGAGAGGGTGGCGGGGGTAAGGGGAAGCATTTGTGATTGATAATTAAGATTGATTAGTTAAGGTTAGAGGCAAATACTTTTTTTTGGATGTTTATTGAGAATAAATATACAGTCCCTACTGAATATAACTAACTGTATAATTAGGACTAGTTAAGAAATTGATAGCCTCTTTATTTTTCTGTGATTGAGAAGCTGGTAGGCAAAGTGATATGTCTGATATAGGGATGCAGTCTTATATTTTACACTTGACTATTTTGTATGTATAACCTCATGTTGTTTACAGACTGATTATGCTTTAAATTTGCAGCCATGTACATGTATCCTGTTTAAATCTTAAGTTGAATTCTTAAGTTAAACCTAGTTGACATATTTTGGTGTTCCTCTTCAATCTTTTTTGACTATCCTTAAAGGCAGAATTGAATCTGTATTATGGGTCTAGCAGGTTTTGTAGTTTAGAATCAGTGTACAAAAGTTTCCTGTTTTCTTCCCACTGCTACTATACTCACCTACACTTCCTGAGAACTATATATAGGTCAGTTAGAGAGGCTGAGCCAAAGCATTTTCTAAAATCAGTCTACCTCTCATAGTTTGTCACTCACTTATGAAGTTAACTATGAACTAAAGATATTAGCAGTCCGTTGCCAGGATATTTTGTAATGTGAAATGGACTTCAGAAATATATATATGAGAATTTACTTTTATGTAAATAAAAACACTCAGGCTATTCTCTGAATCTTTTAAATTTATATTTTAGAGTTTGTGGTAATAAGGACTAGTGGAGTAAACATAGATTTGGATTTGGGAAATGGTAGAAATTATTTTATTCTATACATTTTTTTCCAGTAGATACTCAAGTATATAATTTCCCTGGGATTTAGGTTCATATTTTCTTTAATAATTCTTCAACTTAGGTTTGGTTAGGTTTGTTCTATTTTACAACATGAGTAAACCAAAGTACAAAGATTATAAAGCTTTTTAAGGTCACAGAAGTAGATAATATCAGATTTGGAATCTCTCAAGACTTAGTAAAGTTGTGATAACCTGGTAACTTTTTTGCAGTAGAATTTTGAATGCTTGAATCAACAATAATTCTCTCCCCTCCCCCGCCGTGTGTATGTTGGGGTAGGGGAAATGATTTATCATCGTTTTCAAAATGATAAAATACACTTCAAAGATTAAATGTAAACAGATTGCAAAAGATTGAATCCGATCTATTTAACTTTTATAGACCCTACTATATTAATTATTCTTCTAAGATAGTTGATACTCTTTAGTAGTCCCAGTGCTTATTAAATGGTTAAATGCTTCTTAAATGACACAACACTTTGCACCTTGACAGTCTTAAGGATATTTTCAGGGTACTTGGGTCTTTTCTGTTCAAGTCAATATATTGTCATTTAAAAAAAATTTTTAATTTGAGGAAAGTAAAGGTACATTAATTAGTAAAGTACTGCAGATCAGTTTTGCCACCTTACCTGTGGCAAAGAGCTGTAGGAAAATAGTGACTGAAGACCTTCCGTTTGTATTTTATTTCTGATGGATGTTTTTATTTTAAAGATCGGGTGCTTTTTGCCATTTATTTTTTCTCTGCCTAAAGATATTCTTTCATAGTACTTAGATTCCCTAGATTAATAGCGTTTCTTCAACAAATAGTTTTTGAGCATTGTAAGAACTGAATACGTTACGCTTATAAATAAGGCTTATTCTTGGCTGCTTTGGAGTGTATAATCTAGTAGATAAGATAGGCATTAAACTAGTAATTACATCAATAATTAATTGTAATTGGGATGTTTTAAGGGAGAAAGGCTTTGAATGAATTTGTAGTGCCGTCAAGAGGCGTAAGCAAAGTTCAAAATTATGTCTCACTATGGACAAAGATTCTCTACTTTGTAGAGAATCACGCTAAATAGCCATAATCCCATGCTGGCCCAGAACCTGAAGTAATTTGAACTGAATTTAAAAAGAAAAGTCACAGGCAATCCTGTCATACAGTTTTGACTTTCTTTAAGGAATCGGGAAAATGTATTGAAAAACTCCTTGCTTACTTCCTTATACAGAAAAGAGCTTGAAAGAACCAGCCAAAAAGTTTGCCAGGGAATAATGGGGAACGTTTAATTTTTCTGCCCTACTCCAAATCTGTTAAATCAGAACCTCTAGGGGAGGGCTATGTACATCTTTATTCCCAGCTCATTGTAATGATTAACCTCATGTCGGAACCACTGCCTTGGGATATATCAAGAATTAATTGGCTGCTGAAGTGGGAACGAAGCATCAATTTTAGTTGTCCTGATTTCCAAGTGATAGTAGAGTTTTGCTTAGAATTTAGTCTATAACGTAGTTCTACATATACTGTGGTAGAAATTGGCAATGCCTATATTTTGTTTTCAAAGACAAAATACACTTTGGTCTGTCAACAGTGGTTGTCCAGTTTAAAAGTGCATGTTAAAGTTACCTTTTGTGTTAAGTTTTTCTTTTCTTTTTTCTCTCAGGAACTAAACAACTTAAGCATATTTTATTAAAAGATGTGGACACTATTTTTGAATGTAAGTTATGCCGCAGTCTCTTCAGAGGATTACCAAATTTAATTACCCATAAAAAATTCTACTGCCCACCAAGTCTCCAGATGGATGACAGTAAGTTTTTTTCATATATTCAGTTATGCATTTTATAGCTAAGTATTCTTATACTGCAACTATACATTTGCATTAAAATGGTGTCTAGTTACTGATAATTTGATAATGATGTCTAGTTACAGATAATTTTTAGGTGGAGATGGAGAATAAAATTAAATACTTGACTCAGTGTTACATTCAGTTTCTTAGGTACTTTGATATCAATAGTTTCCACTTGGGTTTTCCTAAAGATGACATTTGAGAGGATATTTATTTGTATTAAAATATTGGATATTGTTTTAGAATGTTTATATGGGCCATAAATAGATATTTCTTTTACTCCTTTTTTCTTTAACAATTTGCAACTAGATGTGATTGATCACTTATTTAGATTTCCCTTAAGTAAATGAGAAGGTTGGGAATAAAGAACAAAGAATGAGGTAAATTTGTTCATTTCTTGGGAATGGTGGAGAGCATCAAAAAGTCTTTATTAATCTTCCTAGTGTTTTCTAGGTCTTGATTTGAAGATCAGGTTTGTTCTCAGAAAAATTTATATAAGTCATTTTCTCAGAAATTACATTATGTTACAGGCTAACTTGAGATCCAGTATAACTTTATGTGATAAAGGCAGATAGCAGACTAATATAAAGTCTTTCTGGAATAGAATCTTTGTTTTGAATGCAGTATATTGTCTTTGTGTGATTAAGCTGGCAATATATCTAATGGTATTTTTTTTCTTTAAAGAATTAATGTAAATTAAAAAAATTCAATATTGGGTTACCTTATTATTTCTTGTTTAGGGATTTAACTCTTTGTTGATTTACAAAATATAGAACTTACTTTGTCAGTCTGATACCATAGATGCATTGTGGATTCTGTGCATTTTCAACTTAACCTTTTGGGATCGGTATGAAATGCAATCTCCAAATAAGTATGGCTTTAATTATAACGAAGCTGGCTTAAAGTATATTATAGAGCATTGATTAAATAAAATTTTATATTTACCTGGAAATTTTCCTACTACTATTTGATCTTACTGTTCTCTCATTGAGATATAAATTAAAAGCAGTCTGTAGAGATTTAAACTTTAAATTTAAAATACTAGTAGAAAATTAGTCTTGACTTTAGGTAGTTATTTATTTTTTAGTTGTAGAGTTAACTTATAGAGTGAAATGGATAAATTGGATTTGCTAGATTATTGTGCACTTGTCTTGGCAATACTCATTCTAGAAATACTTTTGTGAAAGTATTTTTCTTATAGACACTACTTTATTCATCTTAAAAAACAGATGAATAGACTAGAAGAGCTATAATGAATCACTTCCTGATTGGTATAGATACCAGATTTGGTACTAAATTTGTAGCTAGATTTTAGAGTAGTAATACGTGGAATCCTAACCAGTGTTAGACAACTCTGTTACGATAGAACAGTTGATTGCTTGTAGAGGGTGTAATTATTATACAAGGAAATAAAATTACCTATGGTTTTTAAATAAATCTGTATAGTTTTAATCATTTGTTTTAGTAAAATTGAGTCATGTTAAGAAGACGTGTAATAGGACTGAGTTTAGCAAATACTTCTACACATCATCCCATTTATGTTTACGTGTTTGCTTACAAATCTTTCATTTTCATAAGATGCTCAAATAGATTAGATTAGACTATTATGGATTAAGCTAATAGGAATGCTGTTATGTTTTCTAAAAAATACCATTTTGTTTATGTAGTAACATTTTCATGCTGTTTTATCAATCTTGAGTTATGAGAATTTGAGTTGCCTTTGCTAGTCTAAAACGTTCAGACTAACTATGAAATATCATTATTTAGGACACTTAAGTGCTTATATATTTTGTATTAAGTGCATTTGAAGCAAAAGTAGTCCTTCAGATTATATATGTTCCTTAACGTTTTTGTGTATCCTGATGAGAATTTAAATTAAAGGAAATTTTAGTTTAATACTAGTTTTTGTCTTTGTAGAATATTGAAAAGTAGATAATGCTCTTATAAAAATAAACTGGTAATATAATAGATTCTGAGATAAAGGTTCATATATCTTAAAATATTAGAGGGCTAGAGCAGGCTAATTACTTCAGATTAAAATGTTGTTTTTTCCTTAACAGACCTTCCTGATGTAAATGATAAACAAAGTCAAGCCATAAATGATCTCCTAGAAGCCATATATCCAAGTGTGGACAAACGAGAATATATTATTAAGCTAGAACCCATAGAAACTAATCAAAATGCAGTGTTTCAATATATTTCAAGGACTGATAATCCTATTGAAGTCACAGAGTCAAGCAGTACTCCTGAACAAACCGAAGTTCAAATACAGGAAACTAGCACTGAACAGTCAAAAACAGTACCGGTTACAGATACAGAGGTGGAAACTGTAGAGCCCCCTCCTGTTGAGATTGTTACAGATGAAGTTGCACCTACATGTGATGAACAACCTCAGGAGTCGCAGGCTGACTTGGAAACTTCTGACAATTCTGATTTTGGTCACCAGTTGATATGTTGTCTTTGTAGAAAAGAATTCAATTCTAGACGAGGTGTTCGCCGTCACATTCGAAAAGTACACAAGAAAAAGATGGAAGAACTAAAAAAGTACATTGAAACACGAAAGAATCCAAACCAGTCCTCTAAAGGACGCAGTAAGAATGTTCTAGTTCCATTAAGTAGGAGTTGTCCAGTATGTTGTAAATCATTTGCTACAAAAGCGAATGTAAGGAGGCATTTTGATGAAGTTCATAGAGGACTAAGGAGGGATTCAATTACTCCTGATATAGCAACAAAGCCTGGGCAACCTTTGTTCCTGGATTCTATTTCTCCTAAAAAATCTTTTAAGACTCGAAAACAAAAGTCGTCTTCAAAGGCTGAATACAATTTAACTGCATGCAAATGCCTCCTTTGCAAGAGGAAATATAGTTCACAAATAATGCTTAAAAGACATATGCAAATTGTCCACAAGATAACTCTTTCTGGAACAAACTCTAAAAGAGAGAAAGGCCCTAATAATACTGCCAACAGTTCAGAAATAAAAGTTAAAGTTGAACCAGCAGATTCTGTAGAATCTTCACCCCCTTCCATTACCCATTCTCCACAGAATGAATTAAAGGGAACAAATCATTCAAATGAAAAAAAGAACACACCGGCAGCACAGAAAAATAAAGTTAAACAAGACTCTGAAAGCCCTAAATCAACTAGTCCGTCAGCTGCAGGTGGCCAGCAAAAAACCAGGAAACCAAAACTTTCAGCTGGCTTTGACTTTAAGCAACTTTACTGTAAACTTTGTAAACGTCAGTTTACTTCCAAACAGAACTTGACTAAACACATCGAGTTGCACACAGATGGAAATAACATTTATGTTAAATTCTACAAGTGTCCTCTTTGCACTTATGAAACTCGTCGGAAACGCGATGTGATACGACATATAACTGTGGTTCATAAAAAGTCATCTCGTTATCTTGGGAAAATAACAGCCAGTTTAGAGATCAGAGCTATAAAAAAGCCTATTGATTTTGTTCTAAATAAAGTGGCAAAAAGAGGCCCTTCGAGGGATGAAGCAAAACATAGTGATTCAAAACATGATGGCACTTCTAACTCTCCTAGTAAAAAGTATGAAGTAGCTGACGTCGGTATTGAAGTAAAAGTCACAAAAAACTTTTCTCTTCACAGATGCAATAAATGTGGAAAGGCGTTTGCCAAAAAGACTTATCTTGAACATCATAAGAAAACTCATAAGGCAAATGCTTCCAATTCACCTGAAGGAAACAAAACCAAAGGCCGAAGTACAAGATCTAAGGCTCTTGTCTGGTGAGGAACAGTTACAGAGTTTTGCTTTTTTCCCCCCATCGAACTAAAAAAAAATCATTTGACCATAATTTATAGCTGGTTCCATTTTAACACGTTTGCTTCCATATATCTCATGGCAGTGGGAACTGCAAGAGTAATGTGCATATTGCATTTACCTCTTCAGTGACCTTTATTCCAGTGGCTTGGGAACAAAAGTTAACTTCAGAACTTATCTTCCACAGGACAATGCAATTAGTTATAGGTAGATGGCACAGGGTCAGTGCTTTCCTTTTAATGTTGTAAAATATATACGTTTATATTGGCTTATGTTTACAATAGAAGTCTTCTGTTTAACTAACTTTGCACAGGTTTAATTTGATTCAGTGACTTAGTCTACTAATTAATGAATTGTAGGAAAGTTAAATATATTAGAATGAACTTGTGAAGGTGATAATTATAGGAAAAAATATTTTGAGGCACTGTAATTATTGTAAAATTATCTGTGACGGCTAAATAAAGTGCTGCACTCAGAAAAAAAAAATCCCCAAATTGAATTAAAATGATTAGCATTTATCATTTACTTTTAACATAGTGCTTCCAGGCAAAGGGGGAAAGTTGGTAAATAGAAGTTTGGATTTTTTTTCCTTCTCCTTGGGAGTGTGTGTTAGTTACTGTTCTTTAGTTTTGATCTATGGAAACAATGCTTATTTAGGTTTCAGATGCTCTTATTTTCCCTCTCTTTTAATAAACTTTTGGTGATAATTTTAACATAGTTAATATTGTTAACTAGGGTTTTTTTTTGTGGTTGTGCATTGTAAGAAAAGTAAAATTAAAATTCATATTTGGAAGAAAGAAAATACTGCTTTTGGTTTTTTGTTTTGTTTTGTTTTTTTGAGATGGAGTATTGCTCTTGTTGCCCAGGCTGGAGTGTAGTGGTGCGATCTCGGCTCACTGCCTCCTCCGCCTCCTGGGTTCATGCAATTCTCCTGCCTCAGCCTCCCGAGTAGCTGGGATTACAGGCATGAGCCACCAGGCCTGGCTAATTTTGTATTTTTAGTGGAGATGGGGTTTCATCATGTTGGTCAGGCTGGTCTCAAACTCCTGACCTCAGGTGATCTGCCCACCTCAGCCTCCCGAAGTGCTGGGGTTATAGGCATGAGCCACCGCGCCCTGCCAAAAACTACTTTTAAAAGAAGGTTTGGAACAAACGTAGATTTTTTAAAAATGCAATATAAAATGAGTAGACTCGCTATACTTGTTTTCGCAAGTCTATATATATTTTAAAAGCTCACCTTCTGTACCTGTGTCCCTTGTATTAAGGCATTTAATGTATTTAATGAGTATTAGTTTCAGATTCAGGTTCTAAAGCAAAATACTAGTTTGAGTGCTGTGTAGGTTAAATGTTGTGGTTTGATTATCACACATTTTTTTATTTGTGTGGAAAACTTGAGATGAAACCATCTTTTAGAAGTAATTTACTGTTGCATAATTTTAAAAACAAGGTTTTATTAGTAAACTCAAAAGTGTTCATTTATTCCCATTTCTCCTCAGATAACTTCAAGTGATGTACGAAAAGGTTTGGAGTTCATTTTTGTGGAAAGACTTTAAATTGGTGTTAGAACCACTAAACATCTTCAAATGGTACTAAGAGGAAAAAAAAGAAACATTTTTCTAAATATTCAACTATAACTGCTGTTTTCTGACTAAAATAATAACCATCTAACCACTTGTTTCTAAGGCACTGCCTATTCCAGCACTTTCAAGTAGCTGTGACATTACATGTTGTCATCACAGTCCATCAGCTAACCACCCTTGACCTTGTGCATTTGGTCTACAATTTCTACAAAAATGTTACAAATTTTGTTTTCTAAACAATTTGTTGATTAAGTGTTCAACAACCTGAAGAAAATATCAATTTTTAATTGACAAAGACTTTATATCTTAGTGATTTTAGTTTTATTTCACTTTATTTGGCAACATTTTCATCTGAATTGTATAGATATATGATTTTCTAGTGAGTGTATGTTAGGAACAAAAGAAAATAGTATCAGCACATTATAAATATTTAGCTTACTAAATATTTGTAATTATTTTTACATCCATTTATTTCTAGCTTGTTCTCCAGCACTTAAGTGTTTGAAAGTTTCATCCTAAAGTATACACTATAGGAAAGTTCCAGTTCATTTTCATGCATGGATTATTACATTTTCACTTGTAAACGTAGGTTTTATGAAAATTAAACATTCCCCTATTTTCTTTAAATTTTATACAAAGCACTTTAATGATAGATGCAACCTTATTTTCAGTTCCTATTTTTTTAAAGACCACACATTTACTAATGTTAATATAAAGGTAATAAATAGCTTACTGATATTTTATGGATGCAGACAATCCATGCACAACCACTTCTTATGATACTAGTTTATTTCCTTAAATATTGCTACAAAAGGAAGATGCGGGTGTAAGCCCTGATTTTTTTTCTCCCAAGAAAAATCTTAAAGGACCACTTTAGATAATATTTGATTCCTCCTGTAAAATTTAGAAAATGATTAATTCTTGTCCATTTTGTAATCAAGATTTTAGGAAAACAGAAATACATCTATCTTTATGAAATTTTGGGCAGGTTTTGTGTATCAATATTTTGTACTTTTAGGGAATATTTTATTTTTTAGTTATTTGTGTCAAATTATAATTATAAAAGGTACAGCAGAAAATATACCATGTTTTATATAGGTTCACACCTGTACTTAGGAGGGACCCTGTCCATCTATATACTTTTTGTATAAAATTTTAAAATGTTAAAGATCCACAAGGTCTTAATAAAATGATTCTATAGCTAGAAAAACATTTACCTTCCCAGTGCTTTGCACTAAAATATACTGTGAAAGGAAACTAGAAAGACTGTAACTATTGCTGGAAATGTTCTATATTGAATGTACATGCTCTTGTTGGAAAAATGTACTATATGTGATGGAAATAAACCAGACTCGAAGTTATTTCAGCTAAATGTGCTTCAGCAAAGGTGCATTGGTTGAAACTTAAATGTTTTATTATCAAATTTAAACTTATTCAGTGACTATGAGCAGCTACACTTGAATTATATTCTGATAGTTTTATTTCTAAGAAATAGAGTAATAATTTCTCTTTAATTTAAAAACAGATTTACTTTCCAAGATATTGAAAATTTGTACTTATAGATCTAACTTTAATAACTAATAGTATAATATATTTAGGGAACTAAATGTGTAGGTGGGTATTTCATTTATAAGCCATCTTCATTAGTTGCACATTATTAAACCTATATGTTTGACTTTTGCAAGGTGTTATCTTTTATGCATTCCTACACACAAGACATATTCCAAAGAGATTTTCCAGATAAATGCCAATAACCCCTGAAAAGATATGAGGATTCCTAAAAAGCTTGGGGTTGCTCTTTGCAGCATCCTCTCATTTGTGTGCCAGCCTTTCCCTCTCTGCTTGCTTGTTAAATACTATAGAGAAGAAAGAAAAATTGATGTTGGAGGTGGGGAGCCCATTGCTAGAATTCCCTTACTCTACCCACCTGTTTCTACAGGACCATTCACAGTATGTCTCCTCTGTAGTAATTCTGGGGCCACAGAATAGGAATCTACAGGAGGAAATAAATGAGAGTTTTAGAGCTGTCAAAAGATTTCATCTGGGTCATGTAGGAAAAATAGCACTGTGTCAGTACTTGCCTAAATTAGAGAGATTGGAAACATCATAATAGCTGGATTAATTGATAATGGCATATGTAAGAGAAGCTGAACTAGGACCAGTTTAGAAAGGTAGAACAAACAAGTGACCAGAAAGTATTGTTCTTTGTATTCCTTTCTGGTCTTCATCTTTCCTGATTTGACTTGAGCTCTGTCGTTTCAGGGGCTCAGGCTTAAGGCTCTTGAGAAGAGGCCTAAGAAGTTTGTGCCAGAAGCTTTTCTGCATGTAGACTACATAAACACATATTTAGGTGACTTTTTATTGTTATAGTGAGGATTAAAGCACACAAAGAGCCATCATAAACTGCTTATTTTATATAAGACTTATCTGGCTATAAATTATATCTACCTTTGCTGCTATTTGATCAGTTAAGAGTTTTCCTATAGAATTCAACTTACCATCCTTCCTAGAGATGCCTTCCATTCCTAAGTGTGGTGGAAGAGGAGAAACAACAGGTACAGGTTGCACTTCAACTTCATAAGTTTGAATAGTACAAATGAGAGCTGAAGTATAGCTGACATTGGGCAGGTGTTCACTAGACATGCCTTGAATACACAACAACCTTTTTTGTTTGTTTGTTTATGTCTCCATTCCCTCCCCCTCCCCTTTACTCTTTAAGAAGAAAACCTTTGAAGAATGTATGCATTACCCATTCTTAGGTTTTAGTTTTTTGCCTAGTTTTGTATATATGAATTAAGTTTTTGATTGACACAGGTTGCTTTAGTTGTTGAAATGTACCTTCAGATTTTTAAGGAACATATTATATTACTTTATGGTCAATAAATAGTCTGTTGTACTCAGTTTGCATTAAAGAGCCTATGGATGCGGTAGTGGGGAGTTAATGATTTTGCTATGGCATGAGGCTGTGGGTATAGAAAGAGGAGTTTCCCTGTAGGTGTTATGGTAAATACATGTGGAGATAGGTACAAGTGGCTATCATTTCCTGTTGTGAAGTTGCAAAAGATCTCTTCAAACAGCGTGACTTCTGAAAATAAGATAGAGATGCTTCAAAAATTTTGGAAATTATGTTTCCAGGTTTCCTGCAGTGACCCATTGAAGTATTCTAGATCCCTAGTTTGGAGTTGGAGAAGTTATTTTTCTAATGGAATCCATAGATTATCAGGATTATGATTTAGCCATGGCTTTCGGTTGATCTGAAGCCAAGCTCTAAGATATATGCGGCAGGATATTGGCTGTGCTGTTAGACAAAATCCTCCTGTACTCTGTGCTATCCTTTTGTCTCTCTTTGACTTTAAGAGCTAAAGGGATCCTTGGTAAAATTGAAAAGGAATAAGGATCAGCAATTTCAGGAATAGCTGTTCTGTGGTTTTTAAGGTGTTAAACACATGGTAGAATGCAGATTCAAAACATGTCTCACTTAAAACCTACAATTATTTTGGCTTTTCTAACTTTCTGGATTCATTTCTCTCCTCCTAATTTGTTTCTATACCCTATTCCTCTGAGCTTCCAGCTCCTACCTTGCGTTTATTTCTTCTAGTTTAATAGAAATCATTAGTACCAAGATAGCTAACGTGTTTTTTGGAAGGGTAAGAGTGTGGAAAATGCAGCTTATTTCCTCCTGAATCTTTATTGCTCCACACCAAATTTGGGAGGCTTATTATTTTCAAGCCTCTTCCTCTACATATTTTCACCACTACAACACCACAAACAAAAAGGGACCTAGCATACCATAGGTGCATCTGCTTGAGAAAATGCCCAGAGTTGGAGGTTTTGATGTTTGTGTACACTCAGCAGAATTAATTTGCTTGATTGTCCATTTTTGATGTCAGGGACTGTCTTGATAATTTTGTATGGTGCCTAGCACATTTTCATGTATACCAAGACACTTTAAATAAATATTTGATAATGGCGTTAAGGCAAGGAAGCCTTTTCCATCTCTAAATTGTACTATCATGTATTTTGAGACTTCGAGTCTTAAAATTAATCTTCTCAATATTGATGAATTTCACTTATTTTTAGGAAATTTTTACCAGTGTTAAGTGTTTATAAAAAAGAAAGATAATTCTTAGTAATAGCTAATAATAATGAACATTTATGGTGTGCTTGTTATATGCCAAGCACTCTGCTAAATCTTTACACACATAATGTCCCTAATCCTACCAACAATTCTATGAAGTAAAACCTATTCTTTCATTATCCCTATTTTATGGAACAGAAAACAGAAACTTAGAGAAGTTCTGTGATTTACTTAGGTTCACATAGCTGGTAAGAAACTTACACTAGATCTGACAAAACCTGCGCCCTTAGTGCAGCCTTACATTTGCACATTTTAGTATTTGCAAAGCACATTTACTACATTATCATTTTGTCAGCTTAATGTAATGATCTGCAACTTTAGTTGGTGAAATTTTTGGATCCATAAATTGTTTCCTATGTGAGACCTTGTGCAAGTTTACTTAAACCTTCCGTGCCTTAATTACCTATAAGGGGGATTATAGTTACCTATAATGGGGCTATTATTTCTTATCTCATAGGTTTTTCTGAGGATAAAATGAAAAATACCTATAATGTACTTAGAATAGTTCCTGGCGTATCACAATAAATGTTATATAATATTGCTGTAAGTGACTTGCACAAACTCAAGTATGGAATTTTTTTACCTATTTGTGGATAGAAATTTATGCATTAGATGAGAGAATTTTATTGCTACACATTCATTTTTATCTGCTGATTTTGTATGTAATTGGGACAGTGAAGGCAACCAACTGTATTATTTGCTACTAATTCTCTTCTAGTCAGATACTAGTAGTTTATCATTCTCATACATTTTTCATTTACTTTGAAAAAGACATTAGGGAGTTTTAAGCACATTGATTTTAAGTTAGGCTTTGTTTTTATGGTTTCTTCCCAAAATAATACATATATCTCAACCTTTGCATTAGTTATTTGTCTCATCACACAACTGTTTTACTTTTGGTCATGTGTAAGATACTGACATGAAGCAAATATTAATTGGATAACATGCTAAAATATTTTGATGAAACAAAACTTGTAGCAATGTAGTACTACTTGAAAGGAAGCATTCAATTATGGAAATAAAAGATTCTTCAGGAGAGCACGATTTGGGCTGAATCAGAAATTTCTTTGGTGAATGTGTCATGAAGAGATAAAAAGAGAATAGCAATTATTAAAAGTCCTGTCAGTGGTTGTCATTTGTGGCAGTACTCCACATTTTAGCTAAGGCCCTAGTACTGTTACATTATCTGCTGAGAGAGTTTACTCTCACACCTGACTGTTTTTGATCTGACTTTTTAAATGATAAGGTGATGATTTTAGAAATGTCAGTGTTCAGGGACTAGTATAATTTGCATCTCCAGAGAACCTTTGAGTCCCTAGATTTGGATGACTCTTTACATCCTGAACTTCAGATCAGATGCTGGTATTCTTATACCTGTGCAGCTTCTTTATGTTTCTGATACTCAAGTGCTTGTGTCAGGTAGCGAGAACATATTCCTGGGATGCAAAACATTGTAATGTTTAAACAGTAGAATGTTGTGATTGAAAAAATAACCAAAATAAACAAAACAACCTGTCTTTGGATGCTTGAGCATCCTGTCTGGCTGTCCTGCTCTGTATAATCTGGCAACATTTTCAGTACAAGAGTATGTAATGATGTTATGTTCAGATGAGAAATTATACCAAAATGAATCTTAGGTGCATTTAGCTTTCATTACAAGTTAGGGTTTGAAAATTGGATTTTAATCCCATCTGTTTGTGGGACTGTCCTGAAAATAAATTAGCTCTGAGAAATAGAACTGTGGCTTTTAGTCAGACTTTCACAGCTGTGCAAAAGTGTTTTTAAAAACAATTGAAACTCTTCTTACTTTGGTGTACCCAAACCCTGAAGTACCTGCTAGTTGTGACTAGTAGCTTTTATTTTAGATGGACAGAAAAAGCAAAGAATACTTTTCTTCTAAGAAAAAAATAGTGAAGTATTAGGAACATAGTGTGCACAAAGGATTGAATTACGTGAACCACCCAGGACTTTTAGGGAAATAATTTTTATGTAGTTTCCTTCAGTTTTGACATAGAAGTTGTTAGGGAGTAAGATGTTAGGGTAGTTTTATGTAAACTTCTCTAGGAGAGTAGCCATGTTATTTGCATGCCTCTTGCTTATTAGATATATATCAAATTCCTTGTGATGCAGTGCACTGGGCATTTGTAGATGTTTGGGAATTTTTTAGCCTCATTCTCCTTTCTTTGTGTAGGTAGGCTTTGAGAGGATGATAGGGTAATGAGGCCCATAGAGATAAACAAGAACACATTTAGTGAAACTTACAAATAATTTTCCGGACTTAGAAGTTATACTTTCCACAAAATGTCTTCCCAATTTTCCGATTTTTCCTTTCTTTACCTGGCCATCTTGACTAATCAGCTATTGTTTATTGTGATTCTAAGAGAACAACTTCACTTATTTCCCATAAAATTCAGCCACAAACAGATTTACACATACATAAGGGCAAGAAATTTTAAAGGAGTTTTGGTTTTGTTTTGGTTTTGTTTATTTAACTGCCCTGGATATCTTTTTAATTTCAAAGTGCACAATTGTAATGGTAGGAGGTGTTAATTTTTAAGGTTCAGGATAGAGACCCTTCTCTCTAGAACAGTTAATTAGGGGTAAGTAACACTGTTCAAACCACAAATGCTGCAAGATGGAAGTCAGACCTACAATGCTTGGATTGCCAGCCATCATCCAGCTTGCCATGTCATCTAATTGGAGGTGTGTGAGTGCATATGTACCCATATATACAAATGTTATGTTATGCTCTTTTTTTGAGTTGCAAGCACAGAATTTTACTTGGTAACTTCTAAGGGGAATTTTATTAGAAGACTTTATTTGGGGTAATATGGGAGATGTGAGTGACCAGGCCTTATAGGAATCCAAGGGTAATTGTACAACTTGGCTTCACCATTCAGATTTCAACTAGGTAGGTGTTACAGAAATTAGAAAAAAAGAAATCAGTGCAACTCTAGTGTGTGGATGTTGCCCTCGAGCAGCAGAAGTATTGCTTCTCTGCTGCTATTAGTCCTTTTCAGACTGCTTTATTTTTTTTTAAATGAATTACCTCACCCTGTGTCTTCTCAATATGGTCATAACTGCCTCGTCCTGCCCTCTGCTCTGTGTCTTTCAGCTACTTTCCCCTTCTGTACAGCTTGAGTTCAGTCTCCCATAAGAGGAAATCTAATTAGTCCAGTTAGATACATTGCCTGTTGGGCAAATCTCTCATGTCAGGCCCCTTCATAGGTTGCTGGTCAGTCTGTAGATTGGCTGCTCTTGGGACAGTTGCTCTCTCTTGGTCCTGTCACTTGTGATCATGGTGGCAGAGTCAGTGGCATAAAACATGGCCCTGGGCCCCATAGTAGGAATCTTTTGGTGGTAATCTTTTAAAAGACGATAGTCCTAAAATGTGATGAGCTTTCCAGTATACATGTTTTTCTTTCTTTTGAAAGGTGACAGAATGAAAGGCAAGTTGTGATCTTGACTGTTATGTCAATGCAATATCAGCAGTCCTTTCCATACTGAGAAAACGTCTTTTGATCAGTATCTGCCTTTCCTTTTCTAAACTGCCTGATGATGATTCCTTCTTTGGCTTTGTAGATTCATAGACAGCCTAAAGTTTTCACTCAGAAAGAGCCATCACATTTTTTGTAGCAGCGTATTAGGCCACTGTGTCAGTTGCTGCTATTTTCCAGACATCCACAATTATGCTGCACAGTTTGAGCTGGTGATTTAGTGAATCCTCAGAGTATTGTTTCTGCTTTTCTATTTGTGCTTTCCACATTGGGGCTTACTGTGCAATGGCTGCTTTATATCCTGGCATTCATTCCTTCAATGACAGACACTATCCAGCATCCATCATATGCCTAGCATCATTCCATTCTTTTGGGGAAACAATCATACAATGGTTAAAGCACAGATTTTTTGAGTCAAGAAGACCTGAGTTCAAGTCCTGGCTTCTTTGCTTACTAGTTCTGTATTGTGGGCAAGTTACCAAATCTTTCTAAGCTTCAATTTTCCTGTCTGTAAAATGATTATATTAGAAACTACCTTATAGGTATGTTTATTGTGGGAGTTTATAAAAGCTTAATGATGTATATAATGTACTTAGCACAATACCTGGCTCAGGGAAGAGCTCAGTAAATATTGCTGTTGTAGTGATCACTGAACTTGTATCAGTTTCTTTCTGAAATGCTTTCTAACACTTAGCTTCTGGTTATCTTGCTTTGCCATTTGATATTCGTTGCCTTCTTGTTGGCAATAATCCAAACGTTAAATGAAAAGTCAAATGTAACATCTGTGATAAAGCCAAGATACACAGAAGTATTAGTATTAGCCCATATATAATTGCATGCTATATGGGTGTGCATTTAGTGATTTTTCTTGATAATTCTTAATATTTACCTTTGTTTAATTCATACTTAATCTAATTCCATGAAATGCAGCTCACCTTTCACTTCGTGTTCCACTTCCAGATCCAAACAAAGCATGCCTACAATTGTTGATTGATGGTGCTTTCTCTCATTTACATAATCTTAAGAAGTGGAGTTGATTGGTTATCATTTCATTTATCCTTGCCTGTTTCAAACTTTTCACACTGTTCTTAAGCCTTCAGCCCCATCTTTGCTTCCTTTATAAAAGTCAGATCTTGCTTATATCATGACAAAAAGTAGAGGACATTTGTTTATGCTCTCTTTGCACATCAGGACTATTTTTTATCTGCTGTCCCTTCTTTGGAGGAAGAGCTGTTCTTCTGTTCCAAGTCCAGCACTTCCACCCTTGCCTGTCTACTTCACTGGACTTTCTTCCAACAATTCCTCCTCTTTACCCCTCCCCAGCTTCTGTTTCCCTGTCCACTAGCTCGTCTTCCTCAACCTACAAACATGTTCAAATTCCTTTCAGTCAAAAAATAAACTTCTGTACTACCTTGAACCTAGTTACTGCCATCTAGTCTGTCAAACTTCCATGTTCTCTCATACTACCCTGTGTTAGTACTGATTCTGTCACACTGTAATTGTTTATTTCCTTCTTTTCCTTCTACATCAGACTGTAAGCTTCTGAGAAATCTGTCTCTTGATCATGGTTGATTCACGAAAGCCCACGCTAGTTCCTAGTGCATCATAGGCATTCAGTAAATATTTTTTTGAATGAATGGATGAACAATGTTAGAGCCATGCCTATGCCATTCACTTTGTGAACCATCTGTAATTTTTTTCTACCCCTACATTTCAGTTGAAAGTTCACTTGAAGGTCACCATATAAATGTGAAATCTAGTGACTTCTCTCTTTACATCATGCTTGACCTCTGCAACCATTAGTGCTTACAAATTTACCTTTTTCACATATTCATGGTCACGTATAACTGGGTCACTTTGGGCCAGTTCCAGTATGCATTCAGAAGAAGCAGACAAGCCCCAAACCTTTGGAAAGTAATGAACTTCTGTAATATTTTAGTGAAATCTTCTAATGAGATAGAAATATACAATTACATAAAGCTCAGCAAACTTCAAATAAGTTCTCTTTACCCACCTTTCTTCTCAAATCCTTACACAGCTTGGCACCTTCAATCTCTCTTTTGTAACAGTTCACCCAAAACTTGTACACTTTTGGTCAAAAACCCCTTGTCCCTTGTCCCCTTTTTTCATATTCTATGTTTATTTTCTTCCAAGAACAGATTATTCTTTCCAGTTTAAATCACTTTAGCCTCTTTTGACTCCTTGCAACCAAGTTCTTTCATAAACCAGTTATCTTACTCAGTATTTTAGAAGTCCAGGAGCATTGTCTTGGTTTCATTTGGTTTGCCCTTACGAACTTTCTTTGCATAGTTTTATTTAATCTCAATGCCTCACATCAGTGAGTTTTCCCTGACCTCCTGGGTGTCTCCCTTCTGTGTCTCTGTGGTGCCCCATTTATAACTCTCTTGAAATAATCTATTTCTATCTCTTCTCTAAGCTATACATTTCTTAAGGGTAGGGGTCCTGTCTTTTTTTTTTTTATACCCCTGTATCTAGCATAGTACCTGGAACATGGTGGGTGTTGACAAATGTTTACTGGACTGATGTTTCTGTGAAATTTAATACTTTCTCTTTTGCCACTGACTTTTGTTTTGTTACTAGGTCTTCAAACATGGATTAAGATTTCCTTAATGTCTTTTTTTCTTTTTTTTTTTTGAGACAGAGTCTTGCTCTGTCGCCGGGGCTGGAGTGCAGTGGCCAGATCTCAGCTCACTGCAAGCTCCGCCTCCCGGGTTCACGCCATTCTCCTGCCTCAGCCTCCGGAGTAGCTGGGACTACAGGCGCCCGCCACATCGCCCGGCTAGTTTTTTGTATTTTTAGTAGAGACGGGACGGGGTTTCACCGATTTAGCCAGGATGGTCTCGATCTCCCGACCTTGTGATCCGCCCGTCTCGGCCTCCCAAAGTGCTGGGATTACAGGCTTGAGCCACCGCGCCCGGCCTCTTTTTTTCTTTTTATATACTCTTAGTGATTCCTCTATTCCTAACATATCACTTACCACTTCTATAAAGATGACTCCAGGTCCGTTTTCTAGTCTGGCCATTCTCCTTAAGACCATTTGTTTTCAAAGCTGCATATCAGACATCTCCACATGAATGTGTCACCGGTATCTTAAATGCAACAAAAAACTCAGTAATCCAAACTTATCTTCCTTTTAAAATTTGTTCCTCCCTATGTGCTCCTTGTCTCAGTTATTCTAACCCCTACCCTTCCGGTTACCTATGCTAGTTGGAATCCTGGCAAATGCCTTAACTTCTTTCTTTTATACTCTCCCTAATCTGTGATCAATGCCTATCCATCCTGCCTCTGCATGTTTGTCACATTTGCTTCCCCTTCCCATCTCTACTCTTAGTAGTTTTGTTATCGCTTACCTTCACTATTGCAGTAGTCTCTTAACTGACCTCTTCTCTAATCTGTCTTCCATGCTGTTGTTAGAAATATCTTCCTAAAACACAGATCTGTTGTTACTGTATGTTCATCACTTGACTAATTTACTTATCTTTGAGGTCTCTGCCAAATGTCACTTCTAAATAAAGATAAAGTATGTCTGCCTTCCTTGTTTGTTTCATGTTCCTTTCCTACTGTCATCTAATCCCATTTGTAATTATGTTTATATTTGTGCATTGATTTGTTTAATGTCTTTCTTCCCACTGGAGAGATTTATGTAAGGGATTAGGGAGAGTTATGTAGACCCTGAGGCCTAGCACATGCTTGGGACATAGTAACACTTAAAACATATCTGTTGAATGAGTGAATGGATAATAGCAAAGTATAGGCAAACAGATACCAAGAAGCAAAGGCATGGAAATTACAGGGTCCTAGACTCTTACTACATTCTCACAGACCTTAATCTGTAGTTTAAAATAGTAATGGGTTTCTCCCTTTTGCTTTTTGCATTTATTTCCCTAAGGATGAGAGTGAACACCTTAACTCCTCCACACTGACACTTTAGTGAGGGCACTGTGGAACCTTTTTAGTCAGAAGATGGAACCAGGCTTGATGATGATTCAATCAAAGCAGTTTTAGTGTCACACTTGTCTGATGGAAGCAATTTGTATTTCTGAGGAAATTCCAATCAAATAACAGATCACTAGATTTTTTTCCTGGTCTAAATATTATTTTGGGCATTTCCGCAAAAGCTTTTGGGAAAGGTAGTCCTTACACTGGGGCTTGGAATAATTGTATCTCTGTGCTTGGTCTTGGAATAATTCTGTCTCTGTTGGAATTGTGCACACGTTGAGGCCTGAGGCCTCATCTTATATAGGGCCTTCACTGTGTGGCTTTTATCTATTCAGCATCTTAGGAGAGAATCATATTCAACATAGTTTTGCTTTAAGCTTTTTCCTTGGTGACAGCAGTTTTGCCTTAAGTTCTAAAGCTTAATAACGAAACTGTGTTGAATGAGAGAACCTTTCCAAACAATACACTTTTCGATGTAAGCTGAGTTTGTTCATCCAAAGTCATCAAGAATAGGTTATGTTTAGAACACATGGAATGAATAAATATTAGTGAATTCATGAATATAGTTCATGGGCTAAACTTTATTGGATTTTAAATTTCTTTATATGTAATTCCATTTACCCATTTATTCAGCCATCTACACTTGAGCAACTACTTTATGCCAAGGACTGTACTAAACATTTAGGATTTGAAGAAAAATATGACTTGATTACTCTCAAGAATTTTATAAGTCTAGGCTTTTTTCATGTCTGAGGCCAGAGTGATCTTTCTTTTCCTTTTTTTCACTCAGGATGAAGTACATAGTGGTGTAATCCTAGTTGACTGCAGCCTCCAACTCCTAGGCTCAGGTGATTCTCCTTCCTCAGCTTCCTGAGTAGCTGGGATACAAGCCTGTACCACCACACCTAGCTAATTTTTATTATTTATTTTTTGTAGAGATGGGGTCTTTCTGTGTTGCTCAGGCTGGTCTTGAATCCTGACCTCAAGCAATCCTCCTGACTTGGCCTCACAAAGTGATGGGATTACAGGCATGCACCACCACACCTGGCCTTAGAGTGATTTTTAAAGTGCAAATTCATGCTCTTTTTTTCCAAGGCCTCAGCTTGGAATGTCCTCTTGTATTACCCACCTCTCTCCTTTCAGGACTCATTTCTTAGGAAACCTCCCTGTCTCTCCAAGGCAGCTGAGTACCCTTCAATATACTCATCCCACCCTCTCCCTCTCCTGTTGTGGCAGTTAGTGCCGTGTTTTGTAACTACCTATTTATTTGGGTCTCCTCAGCTAGACTGAAAAAGGCCCTTGAAGGCAGGGCTGTGTCCTTGTGTCCTGAGTGCTGAACACAGTACCGAGTACACAGTTTGTGACCAATAGAATTTGTGGAGGGAATGCATTTTGGATGGAGGCTGTTGGTTAAGTGACCTGCAAAACTGCTCCAGTATCATGCCAGGATCAGTCTTCTTTGCTCATTATTGATGAGAAGCAACACTAACTTATGTCTTTATTCCTAACTTAATTATACTCCCAAGTACACATTTGCATGCTTCATTACATACCTGTAGTTAGTGACACTGATAAAGTATTTTTTCATATTTTAGTTCTCATATTTTTGACTCTTTATTTTAACTTTGTTGTTGATTGAATTGAGTATTTGAGTTGCTGTTAGTGTAAATAAAGTTTTCCTCTTGGATGACTTACCATGTTAATAAAAAAAAAAATCACAAGTAATATTATGCGCTAGTGATACCTTGTGATTTCAAATTTATTTTGTTCCAGCAAAGAACCAGTTTGGGTCTCTTTGGAGAAGGGCATACATCTGAGTTGACCTCAACTTTTCTGTAGGAGAGATTATTGAATCTCCTATAAAGGATTATATGTAAATATATAAATTAACATTTTACAAAGTAGAGTGCC
This sequence comes from Rhinopithecus bieti, assembly GCF_001698545.2. Taxonomy (NCBI): domain Eukaryota; kingdom Metazoa; phylum Chordata; class Mammalia; order Primates; family Cercopithecidae; genus Rhinopithecus; species Rhinopithecus bieti. The sequence goes on along the minus strand of NW_016805834.1, from coordinate 2,850,578 downwards.
TGAAACATGAATATATAAAATGTTATTTTCAATGTACTAGAGTAGAGGAGTTTGATATTTAAAGGAGTTCTGTACTTTGGTAAAGCCACAATTCTTTTGATTACACTAGTGGTTGGTTATTTAATCAGGATATGAATTCAAATAGCTGACAAAATTTTGAAAAAAATGCAGATGTCTGGCTGACTCTGGCTAACATCTATCAGATTGCAATTTCTAGTGGTAGTGTCCAAGCTCCTATATATTTTGTACCAACTACACAGGTAATTTGATGGGATAACCAGAACTACTCAACTATATAAACCAGAGAACCTCGAACCTTAACATATGATCATGTGGGACCTTGTTAAAATGCAGATTCTGAGTCAGGAACTCTGGGTGTGACCTTTTTTCCAGTTCCAGCGAGCTCCATGTGATGTTCATGCTGATGGTGCGTGATCCACACTTTGAACAATAAGGCTATAAATAATAACCATCTACATTTTAAAAGATTTCCTTTTTTTTTCATTTAAGTGTGGAGTATCTGTTCCTACTCTTGCTTATTCTATAAGACAAGTGTAATGGGCTTTAGATCCAGTCTAAAATAGTTTTGTTTTGGATATTGCCTTCCATTAAAGTTTCAGTATGCAGAGGATGAAACTTTGTCCTTTTTTTCCAATGACCATCAGATAAATGATAAACCTGAATCTAAAAGTAATTTCTCATTTCCGATCCTCCTGTCAGTGATGGTCCTTTGAGGTCAAATAAAAGTAGAGGAAGCAAGTCATCTGTTCAGAGACTCTGTTGCCTCTTAAAAATAAAACTCAACTCTGAAGATTACATGTGCTTAATTTTCGTTATGATATTGTTAGGACTAGGTGTGTTTATTGTTTTTAAGGCATTAACTGACAAGTTTGTTTTTGAATAAGCCCTATTTTAAAATAACTTTAATTTTTTACTTAAAAATATTTTGCTTTCAGGTCCTCTTTGTTAGATTTTGATTTGGTATGTTCCATACAGAGACGGAAATAATGTTATAGCTTCTAAATAACTAAATTAACTTTGTTGCTAAGAATTAAAAATAACCCAAACCTTACTGGATTGATCATAGGAAGCTGAAGGGATACTGGGGCATACGTGACAGATTTACCGATGTGACTGTAGTTGATTTGGGGGCTGTGGGGTGGTGACAGCTAGATTTGTTTACATGCTACTGATGCGTAGATGGTGTCCTAGATATGCAGGCAAACAGGTATTTGCTGGGTTGAATTAACCCAAATTCCTTTTAGTCTCTTGAGTAATGTGAGCCTTTGTATTACATGTTAATTAAAGAGTTTATTACTTGTAAGACTAGTTGTGTTTGAAATGAGGTATTTGCCTTTTAAAGGTTGAAGATTTCAACTTAGCGCGCTTTATTGAATAGAAGATGAAAAATTATTTAAAAATATGATAGGGGACAGATTAGTAATAATAAGCAAATTATACAATTTTTTTTGGCAGAGCTTGTTCAGTATCAAATGTTAAAGCATTCCATGAGTATTCTTCAGATTTCACTGTCTTACATTGACTTATTTCATTCAGTCAGTAAACAGATAAGCTCCTGCTTCATATGAGGCACTGAGTAAGGTACAGAGATAAGCAGTGCAGTTCCTCTTCAAGTATGATGGAAGAGGAATACATTTTAAGGACACAGAAGTGGAATATTAAGGCACCCTGAAGAGTTAGGAAAGACTTATAATTCCTAAATTCTTGAGTTTTGAAAGAGAGGCAGAAAAAGTAGGTACAGAGGCATGAAATCACTTGTAGATTAAGGGAAGGAATATGAGACAGGGAAATGGACAAATCAAGAAGGCTTTTATGTACCAAGTAAATAGTTTGAACTGTATTTCAAGATTAGGAGTACTGTTGAAAGATTATAAGCAGGGACATATAATAGTACCGAGGGAACTGAATTGGAGTGGAGGTGGGGATGTAGGACTGTGTGAGGGAAATCAATTAGGAGACTATTTCAGAAGTCTACGTAAGAGTGATAGGACGTAAATTCAGGTTTTGGCAATGAGACTATAGAAAAGGATACAGGTGAAATAATTATTTCAGAAATGAAATTTTCCAGGCAGTGGAGACGAAGAAAGAATCTAGTATGATTCAGTTTCAGGCATTCTAGTTGTGCAGGTGGGTGACACCATGCTTCAAGGCAAAGAATACAGGAGGAAGAAGAACACTTTTCCAGGGGGAAATGCTGAATTAAATTTTAGATATGTTGAGTTTGAGGTGGTAGTGGGACATCTAATTGGAGATGCTTAATAGAAGTAGGATATACAGGTTAGAGGTCAGGATCGAAATTGCCCAGGGGCTAGAGATTTAGAAGTTATTAGTGTTCATGTGGTTGTTGAAGCCATAGACTTTGAAGGGATTGCCAGGAAGAATAAATAGAATCAACATATTATAATAGTACATGGATTCTTTTCATTTATTATGTAATTTATGATAATACCTACCTATTTTAGTTTTTCATTTGGGAGCAGGTATTTGGGTAGCTCTGGTTCACTCTCTCTCTCTCTGTGTTACCCCCACCCCCATATAAAATATGTAATATAACATGTATTTGATGTTACTCTGAGAAGTACTGAATAATTAAATTGTAATGGTATTAGGCAATATGAATTAATTTATGTGTTGTATTCAGAGAGGTTTTAAGATAAAATCTGTAAGACCTATTTTAAAAGATTATTTCTTGAAAAGGAAAATCTTATTTTAAAATAAAGCAATTTATTAGTGTTCTTAGACCAAATAAGATTTATTTGTTGAGTCCCATAGCTTTGATCTGTCCAGGAATTTTCATGATTTACTTCCCATGCCTCTGATCTAGGCAGGTACTATGTCTGTGTGCCTAATCTAGTCAAGGAAAACTAGGAGAAAGCCAGCCAGCTGATCCTGATAGAATTTGACATAATCCATATGAGAAACCTAAGCAATTTAGTATCCATAGCCAGAGTCTAAGGGAATAAAGGTACTATTAAAGGTTGAACAGATGATTTAAATATATTAATTATACTTTGCAAAGCTGCACTTTTTGGACTGGTGAATATTTAATGAAATGTAGATCCTACATCGTCATCCTGTGGCTCTCACTGGTTTTTCCCTTTTCCATCTCCTTTCGGGAGGAAGAGCATAACAATAAAACTGTTTCTGATCTTGCCATCTAGAAAACACTAGTATTAAAGTGGAAATTTTTGTCTCCTTAAAAGTGAAATGAAGCAGCCTATTTACCACCACGCATCCCCAGGCCAGTGGGTACTTACGAGGATATGCAAGATGACTTTTCAGAAATCAGCCCTGCTTGGGATGAAACCATTGATTTAATAAATAAAGCATAGGTCTGTATACCACTCAAGATGCCATTGATCTGTATCCAACTTCTTTGGCATTAACTTTTAAAATATGCCTTTAAAGGAAAGAGTTCCCAGGAGACTGTCAAGTTTCAATACAGTAAATGTTATGGCTGAGTTATAACTCCTAAAAACTGAAGTTAATAATAGAAACGACAGATCTGAATTAGAAGAGGATAGCTATAATAAAACAATTTTTGTTATTCCCTTATGATCTATAGTAAACACACACGCGCGTGCGCACACACACACACATTCTTAAAGTTTTTTGTTTTAATGCTTTGAAAATGGTTTCTCTTTCTTGTTATTTATACTTTAATCAATGATGGGTATTAGCATTAAAGCCTAATATCCACATCAAATAATACAAGGCACACTGCTGTAACACACCATTATATTAACCATAAACTTTTACCTGTTTCAAGTCTCTCTTTTTAAATAAATTTGCTTAAACATCAGTTTTTTTTTTTTTCCTGGCAAGGCTCTATATTCTCATTCACACCCCAGTAAATCACTAAGAGATTATTGATGAAGATATGTGTATTTGGGTGTTTGAAGGATTGTAACAAAATAAAAGTAGAATAGAATTTTAGAATATATGCTTTCTGCATTGAGGACTTCATTTGCTTTATAGCCTTCTTTATATTTGTTGATATTCTTTCTTGCCCTATGCCAGCATTTTAGAAATACATTTTTAGAAATTTCTTACGAGGTTTATCAGTATGCTACCAATAACAACACTCTCTCTCTCTCTCTCTCACACACACACACACACACCCCTACCTTTTTATCAATGTAATAACAAATATCTCGAGTTTATAGTGTGTATTTTGCCAGAAGTTAAGTGGTTATACATCATTGCTTTAGCTTTACAAAATCACTAGATCACTGACAGATGGTTTTTTAAAATTTATTTTGTTTCGACATTTTTTCATATAGTTAAAACCCACAGCACTCAATTTCATCACCCAGGCCCAATTCACAAACTTAATCAATGGCAAAGTAAAACTGGCACCTCTTGATTTCCTGGTTTGTGTTTTTTGGGTGGAGTTGATTCCTGAGTATGAAAGTTGTGTTAGGAAATAATATTAGGTAGCTGCAAGAAAATACTGGAAGATGGTTACCAAACATCCTGTATAAGTGTGATTTTCTCATATCTCAGGGCGCTGCCTATTAAAAAGTTGGATCTAGATATGTGTTGATCTTGCCTAGTCAGCCAGTTTTGATATACTACTAGCATGTCACCATTCCTATGTAGTATTCTATAAAGAAAATTTGGCAACCCAACATTTGAAAAAATTTTTAACATTTTTAGCCAAGTTACTATTTAGAATCAAACTATGTCTAAAACTAAATTCATCACCCTGTTATCTACGATTACTGCTCCCATCCTACTAGAACTGACTCTCCTTGCTTGACTTCTTCATTTTATCCATGCTGCCACCACCACTTTGCTTATTACACAGGCTTCAAAGTCTTATTTCTTCTATGAATCTGTTCTTGACAGTTCCAACTCATGGAGACCTCTTCAGATAAACTCACATTTACCTTACCATTTATTTTTTACTTCTATCCTTTGTGTTATTATTGCATTATTAATTATATTGCCCCCCATGATTAGACTCTAAGCCCTTTGAGACCCAAGGCTAGTAGTTTTACCCTGCAGCATGTAGAATTATGAAAGAATGGGTCACCAGGCCTGTCCCCATTCTCCCTGTCCTGTAAGGTATCAATAAGTTTTGATTTCTTTTTTGTAGTGTTTTCTTCATGTCCTACTTTTCCTGGTCTAAGCTTTCTATTGCTCTACTCTTGGCCTTCTCTGGTTCTTTTAATATCTTCTGTTTATAAAGATTATGGATGATTTTTAGAAGATTCTTGGCATAATTTTTTGGAGATATATGGGTGATTTTCAGCTTTTCCTATCTCAGGTTCAATTTTGAAACTCTACCACAAAATTCTACCTCTTTATACTTACATTTAATATAATAATTGAAATGTTTTGAGAGTGTGTATCTCAGAAGCAATAGTTTGGATATGTTAAAAGGTGGGTTAACCACACTTTTACTTTCAATATAGAATACAAAGAAGAGTAAGTATTTGCAAATTAAGGCTAATAGTTATTTTATTTCACCACTTGATATTTTGTATATACCTTCGATTGAGCCATAATTCTGTTGAGTTGTACATGGAGAATCTAGAGATTTAGTATTTTAAAATGGAGAAAATTGAGGTAAGTGATTGCACAAGGTCAAATGTGTAGCTGATGAAGAAGTCAGGAATAGAAGCCAGCTATCTCTTAAAGATTATTTTAATATGTAATAACATGTTTTTAAAAAGTACAAAAAGGAATACTGTGAAAGGTAAGTTTTTTCCCTACCTCATCTCTCAGTTCTTCCATTACCTTCCCCAGAGGCAAGAAGTTACCAATTTCTTGGACTTTCAAGAGCTATTTCATGTATGTAAAATCAAGGAAATGTATACATTGTCCTTCACACAAATGGTAGCATCTTATACATACCTTTCTGCACCTTGCCTTTTTTTATTTAACAATGCCTGAAAATTGTAGAGCCTGGGATTTTTTTGTTCCTTAGTCTATGAACTTTCCATTTTACTATACCACTTATTATTTTTAAACAACTTTTTTGTTAATATGAGTGGACAGAGTTATTAAATTATTATTTATTTCTAGCATATTGAGTACCTCACATGCAACATGATGTAGTATTTCACATTTCTTTCAGGAAGAGAGGGTCACTGATTTATGATAAATAATGTTGAAAGTTAAAAAATAATAAGGGAAATTTATAAATAGCTGTTACTGCTGGTTACCAAAAATAGCTAATTGTACATTTACTTTTCCATTTGAGAAAGAATTGGCAGATGACGTTTTCAGGGAAATCATTTACCTTCAGACTTGTGTAAAAATTTGTATGGTTTGTACAAACAGTTTATCTCAAGGCCAGTGAGAAGCAATGATGTTATAAATGTCAAACCACAAATGTTTGTTTCATTTTCTAAATTTTAAAATCTCCAACCTCAAATGCATATCACAGAAATAGTTTTTCATTTGTTTCTCAAAACAGTTTGTAACTATATATTTTTATCTTGATATGATTCATGATCATCTATATAAAATACACCATTAATTTTATCATTCTGGGGTTTTTTTTTTTTTTTGGCCAACTTATCTATCAGCGCAATTATTGCTTTAATTTTCAGAGAAATATAGAGCCTGCCAGAACTGTTTGATTTTAGATCTTATGGACCAAACTGTATCACAAAAGACAAATCCATTAAAAAATGTGTCTCATGCCAAATGTCCATGATAATATTCATAAAGGTTGAGTACTTATATTTGAACTTCATGTTAGATAATTAGTCAGTAATTCTGCTTTCTTCCTAAAGATGGCAGGCCTTCTCAATGTATTGTTTACTTGGTAATTCTGTTTGAAACTAGTATTAGACTCCAACCATTGTTGATTGGAAAAAAAGTTAATTAGACTAAAAATATATGTTCATAACACCATCATCATAGTTAAAATTCAGTAGTTGAATAAGTAAGATCGTATTATTGATGTTCATAGCTTTCGTGCAGCTTTTACATGTGTTGTCCTCAACCCTGAACACAGGGTCCTAATGGTTCTTATTGCATTTTGACTTTGGAATTCTTGATGTAAGATAATGAACTAAAAGTCTTGTCAAGAATTGTGATAAGTCATGTTAGGATCCTGCTATATTTATAAGTTTCTCTCCTATGGAGATGATATCAGGAAACAAAAACTGATCAACAAAACATCCCAAAAGGAAACAATACCCTTAAGTAATGATGTGTTGCATATATTTGTGAACAACTGAAATATTTTTATATTTATTCTTTGGTAAAAGTTTATATGTCCAAATTCTACTTGAACTTTTTCTTTTTGCTTAGGTGACTGATTCTTTTAATACGCAAAATAAGTACTTATCGGTGCCATTGGAAAAAAAAAAACACTTTGGCCTTATCTGCTGTAAAAACTAAGCTCACAAGGTAGTGCTCTAGAGCATGGACAAACACTGTATTTTGTTCCTCCTTTTCCCATCATTTCCGTTTCTAATTAAAATGGTGTGTGTGTGTGTGTGTGTGTGTGTGTGTGTGTGTGTGTTTAATCATGTGGGAGTTTGCTGTTCAAAGAAGGCAGACAGCAGGACAGTGGGCAGGCTGGCCTCCCTGCCAGGTCTCACAGGTAACTTTGATGTGGCCACCACTTACTAAGGCTGACCCTGATTATTGGTTCATCTAGAGAGGTAACTAGGTACTAGAAGACTGCACCACTTTAATCAGCTTCATAGATAGTAGTGTATAAATACCACAATTCAGTTCTTTAATTTGTGATGCGAAGTGTCAGGCACAGTGGTTTCTCATGTTTATGGTTCAGTGCATTTTCTCCCAATAGGCAAATTTACATGGAAAAATAAATTACAATCAGAAGGTTGCTTGGTGAGCATTGAATCAGCTCTCAGCAACCAGCGTCAGCAAGCTCTGGTAGTGCAACACACTCATCTTCCCCATAGGAATGCAACTGCCACTCAGACCAGTTACTGTTCAATATGCAGAGCATCTTTTCTACTAGTCCAGGCTGCAGATGCATGGCCAGCTTTTGCTTTCTTCATTTCTTTTCCTACAGAGGTATTGTAGACTTTCTCTTTTGATACTTTTTTCAATTAGAATTTAATACAGTTGAACTGATTAATGTATGTAAAACGCTTAGCCCAATCCCTGGTATACAGTAAGTACATGATAACTATTATTATGAATAAGCATAACTGGTTTTGAGTCCAAGTCATCCTGTTACTTATAATATCAAAGAGTCTTTTAGGCCATTTTTATAGATGAGTGTGATCCATCTTTTGCATTTTGAGTTATTTTCATCCTTTAATTCTTTTCATTGAATTCTTCAATTTTATTTATCCTTAATGTTGAATCCATGAGCTAATTAGGACAGTGCCTTTGACTGTACGTGATTTTGCTACTGTTTTAACTTTAAGATTTTTATTCTTTTAAATTTCAGTTTCTTGCTCTGAAATACCCCATTCTCCACATTTCCCCCATCTGTAATGTGAATCTGTTGGAAGAGATGACCTTGAAATTGCTGCTCAGTTCCAGAATACATTTGATTTTATATCTTATTTGAGTATATGATGTCAGTTGTAGCCATGTCCATCTAACTGTGCTTGCCTTCATTTTAAGTTCTGCTTAAATTGTTTCTCATAGAGTGTGAAGTTATTTTGAAAATGGTAGCAGCACTGAATCCTTAGAAGGATGGCCATGACACTGGGAGGTTGTGATGGAAAAATCCATGGGTAAATGTAGGATTTCAGCAGTCAGCAATGACACTACAGACCTGACAGATACACAACTGACAAATCAAAATATTTTGTGTGAAAATGAGTACAGAAAGGAATGATTCAGATGAGTCAGTTGGTCACCCCAGCAAAAACAATCATTGTTAGTCTTCTCTCCATCCATCTGGGAAGTGAGTTTTTCTTTTAAGAGTCGCAAAGAAGATTCAGGAAAACGGTAGAAATTACCACAGCTCTTTCTGGTGCTTGTAAAAAACATTATGGTGCATTTTTGAAGGTGGTGGTCTCAGAACCACATTTTGAGAACTGTCAAAGATAGGAACCATTGTCAGAGTTCAGAAGAGAGATAGATCATTTCAGGCTGCAGTAATCATGGAAAGCTTAATGAAAGAGACTGGCTGTGGTCTGGGTCTTGAGAGATGGACAGGATTTGAATAGATGAGAGCAGGGAGAAAACATTTTTCAGTGGGTGAAATGCCAAGAACAAAAGTACAGAGATGGGAAACAATAGTGTAAGGGGAGTGCGGAATCAAATAGTTTGACTCAAAGGTTCTTAAATGTGGTCCATGAAAGAAAATTGAGGCCCTACTTCTGCCAAATGACATCACTCACTTCAGACTTGGAAGAAATGGGCATCTCTGCGTATTTCTCTTCAGCATGCAACTGGATGAAACTGTTGATGCCTCTCAGTGCATCCAGCTTCACATTTTCGTGTGCTTGCTGATGTCATCAAAAGAGAACTCCATTTTAGAACACCTTTTGGAAACTAGAAAGATTGTCAACATCTTCAAAATAATCTTTCTCAATAAATATTCAAATGGAAGAAGAAAATTGCACTCTGGGGAAGCTGGTGCACCTGTGATGTCAGGAACACAGCATGGTTTTCCTGCTTGATGAGGAAAGGATTGCCGCATGTCATTGTGTCTCGGTACTTTCCATATCAGCAGCTGTCACCACCTTTCCAAAAGGTGTTGCCAAGAAATAGGAGCAGGTTAAGACGTTTTTCTCTAACCAGACAGAAATCTGCTGACTTTCCAGAAGTCTAATTGAACTTGAAGGCAGAGGAAATAATGTGACTTGAGTCTAACTTGAAAGTCTTGGAGGAATTTGGTGTTACAGTATGCAGGCCACCTTAACCTGGCAAATTCCATTCTATGTGATTCTGCTTTCATTCTATTAAATATGTACCTTTGTGAGTCAAGGATTTCAGCACTTGTTGCCATAGGGAAGCAGTTGTAATGGATTATCAAAGATGAAGCATATGTTGCTATGTCAAAAGCCAAAGCACAATTTCAACTCATTTAAACTAAATCTCGTTGAGATGTACTGCTGAATAGTCAGCATTTTCTAAATTTTTTTTTTCCAGGAAACAGTCATTTTTCTTTCAAAAGAGAAAGGAGGCATAACCCTTTAAAATATTGCTTATGTTCAGGAAATCAGCTTCCAGTGCAGTGAAACAAAGTATATGGTGTATGCGTTTCTGCACATGTTTCTGGAGGAGGAGGTCCGTATCTTTAGTTAGAATCTCATAGTAGTCATTGACTTTCCTGAATGGCTAATAACTATTGATTTAGCTATTGTGGAGGCAGTGGGTTGCTCTGGATAAATCGGAGCATAGGAATGAGAGAAAATCAGCTCATTTGGAGAATATGGGATGCGAAGCTTTGGCACGACAGTGGCGGGTAATGTAGGGATTCAGGTTATCCCCCGCATCTGAGTAATCTGAAGGTAATTTTCTAGATAGAGCTTCTTAAAGGTAGGAACCTTGTGTTATCTTTTTTGTTCATACTGTCTGAGCACAGTGCAGGAGAGATAATAGGGACTCCAAAATTGTTGAGTTAAATTGAAATCACTGTATGAATAGTGAAAGCTGGACTGTAGCACCAATAATAAATGCTCTTCTGTCTTATCTGTATGTAACGCTGTTTGGTTACATCATTTGGTGAATACTAAGGTTTTTGAGAGAAAATGTTTTATAAAAAGCTCCTATAACCTTCATTTTATTCAGGAGCAGTTGGTTAACACAAACTTTTGGCCTTAAGAGGATTTGTTCTCTTTGGACATTTTATTTATTTCTGATAATTTTTACCAAAAGTATGCTTCCAGACACAATAATTGTATCCAGTACCTTCAGAGTGCAGGAAACTTACAGGATGGTGTGATTACTTATGTCATCATCTGTTTAAACAACAAAGCAACATTCCAATAAATATCTAATACTGGATTTGCTCATCATTAAATAAAATCAGCCTGACAACTCTGAGCTCACTTTAGCTTAAAATATATTGGAAACTTATAATGGATCTTCTATCAATCTAATAACAAAGCCCTGGAACCCCTCTCCTGTGTTATATTATAATTTCATTATCACTTTTATGTGTGTTCCTGGAACAAGGTTTAGCAAACAGACTCCCTAGGTATTCACTTAAAATTTTAAATTAATTTATGATTGGGAGACCGGGATGTTAAGCTTAGATTCTAGTTCATTGTCATATTTTTTAAATTAAAGAGAGATTCCAAACTATTCAATTATTCCAAACTAAAGAGAGATTCATTGAATCTAAAACATTGGTATGATCTAAAACATTTACCTCACATTTTCTGTTTTAGCAAACTTTGTGTTCCCAAGTCTGGAAATTACAAATCAAATTACATTTCTCATTTCTCAAAAGCCCAGAATTTCTTTTCTAAAGTGGAAATTATTACTAGAGTTAAATAAGGTATAACGTCACAGAAGACAGTGGCTTTGATTAACTGCAAAATGTTTAAGCAATAAACTCTTCTGTAATACTGTAATTTATGCAGAACTTTTGAGGAAGATAAACTACTTTTGTGGACTCTCTATTCATTTTTAAAAATCTTTTGATTTCTACCACTTTGCTACACAATAGAAGAGAAAGATTTTCACAAATATGAATTGAGATAAATATAGAATGGATACACAAGAATGGAGTAAAATTCCTTGTATTATATTTTTTACTATAAAACATACTTGTATGACATTTGGGAAACATAAGTTAAAAAAGGGTTACCTGCAGCTTTATCACCTGGAGATAACTGCTTAACATTTTGGTGTGTTTCTCTCCATTATTACATATGTGATGTGTCATGTGTACACACATGTACACATAAGTATACACTCACACATGGTACAAATGGGGATGAAACTGATTTTTTTCATTGCATATAGTATCAAGTCTTTTCCATATCATTACGTATTATTTCACAGCATTATTTTAATAGCAGTTTAGTATTCGCTGTAAGAAAAAGACTATAACCATTACCTTGTTGGGTATAGGACATTCCCAATTTCCTTTTTGCCATTTTTTTTTTTGGTTTTTTTTTTTTTTTTTTTTTTGCTATTATAGATACTGCACTGAACACCCTGTATGAAAAGCTTGTGGTATTCATAATTATTCATTAAGGGAAAATTCTCAAGCTACACTTTCTGGGTCAAACTATTCAGACATTTAAGGGTTTTGATACATTTTCCTAAATTGCCACTAAGTTGTTGCATGAGACCTGAATTGGATCTGTTTTCCTATGACCAGCGCAGTTTTCTCTCGTGGCACCCTGTTGGGCGAAAGTGGCACCGCACTGCCCGTGGGTCTGCAGCTCTTGCGGGGCTGAAAGGCGTCGGCGCGATTTCCTTGGTTTCTAACCCGCATATCTTTGTCTTTCCTCCCTGGGGACCGCTGCCACCCGTGCGGGCCGAAGCCTTGCGAAGCCGTCGCCCCGCAGCGCTGCCGCCCTGTGCCCGGCCGCCCCCGGGAGCCGCTG